>NW_022639474.1:795029-801086 GCF_010583005.1 Odontomachus brunneus
AGAGAGAGAGAGAGAGAGAGAGAGAGAGAGAGAGAGGAGGGAGGAGAGTAACTTTGAGTTTAACCCTTTGGAACATAGTGGTGATATCACATTTTAGACATGCGACATGAACTTTTTATTAGAATCCAAATTGTGAAGGTTCTGTATTTCAAAGGGTTGATAGTTCTCTGGCACACAATGGCGGAGGACAATTTTTTCTTTTAATTTAGTTGTGACCTGGGATCTCAATCCCGGTTCTTACCGGTTAATTATCTTTACAATGTCACGATACTGCAACTTTGTCTACAGTTTAATATTTATCTTCCTTAACTCTCTCTCTCTCTTTCTGCTCAAGCAATAAGTATGCCTTAGTATTGTGCAATGGTGGAGAGCAATTAGCTATCGCGTACAAATTTCTTCTGCTGCGGTCAGCTCTTCTTTTCCTGTGAGAAACAAAGTTTTAAGCATGATTTGTTTGCAGCTCGTTTGTATACTTGTTGGTACAGCGTTTCGAAGTATATTCTATAACTTTTAACGACATCGTTATGTATCATTGCGCAAGTTTTTTGTATTACAAAATAACTGCACAGCGATACATAACGACATCATTAAACGTTATAGAATAGACCTCTTCGTTTCGTTTGTGCACCTCGAGGAACGAAAAAGAAATATAAGGGCTTGAGAAATCGCTCAAGACTCCGAGCAGGAGAAACATACTTCCAAATACTCATCACTATCAGAAAGAGTGCCGTTTCTACCTCCAAGAACTACGGAATTTTTCAAAGCTGCCAAAGTGGTCGTAAAACTACTCGTCGTTTATTTTTTCCCTTTACCCCCGAAACTCGTTTCTCCAACTCACTTCGGCTTGTTCCGCTAATTTCGCCGGCCGTTCGCGAAGAGCAGTCCATTACGCCACCAGTCGCTGCGCTTTCCCCGCGACGCAAATTTGTCACTTTAATCCGATTCAGCCGATCCGGTTCACCCGCCGTTACCGGCTGTGTGCGTGAATCCTCGGCTACGCGCCGCGGTCACGCACTCGTTCCTCCAGCGTGCAGACACAACAGCCGGCGAAAAAAATTCGCAAACTAGTTCTCCGCGAGTGGCGGAGGTGGCTTCGCGGCTAGCGAGCCTCTATGGGAAAGTCGTCTCTGGAGATCTCATACTCTCGTGTGACTCGTGCACATATATGTGCACACACGCGGCCGAAGGACCGTCGCATTCCAACTTCGTTGGAAATCCGACCGAATGCGTTGTTCGTGATCGGCGAGAATTAACGTGGACGTAAAAATCGACGAGCGGGGGACGATCGATAATAAGTGTCGATACGTCGGAGAGAGAGTATCCTCGTATATGAGCGTCTCGTCGTTTCTACGAGAATATACTATGAACTTCTTGGAGTTAAGTCTCACTGGAAACGAGTGGAACTTCTCTGGAAGCAGTGGTGAAAATACTGCCACTTGGAATCGTAAGAGCGAATGTGTTTCGCTCAAGCTTGGAGTGGATTCGCCTCCACGCGGATAAATCTTTCAAACTATTGAGAGAGAATTTGCTCTTACGACGGTGGAATACAGATTCACTCTTCGATTTCGAAGAAATCTTCTCTTCGTGCAAAAATATTCGCTCGCCGATTCAGGATGGAGAATTCACCTTGTATGTGTGCAAAGTCGCTCGAATGCGAGTGACTCACTCAAGTCCAGGGAAAAATAGCAGCATTTTCATCCGAAGCGACAGTTAAAATATTATCTGTTAAAATCACAAGAATGAGTATTTCACGAAAGTGAATTCTGACTCTATATTAGCGACAGTGGAATATAAATTCGTTCTTCAATTTGTAGCAAAAATATTTATTTCACGATTTATAGTGGAGAATTCATTGAATGAAAAGGCAACTCAACTCGACCGTCACACTCTGTCTCTCTCGAGTAAAAAATTCCAGGAGATTCAAAGAGCAATATTCGCGCACGGTTCGTCATGGTTTCCGCGAAATCTTCGCGTGATCTCCTCAGTCCCGCTCGTTCGATTTTGCCTCACGGTAGAACGATGTCCGATCCTTGGAACGGTTGTATCACCCGATTGGAACACGTCCGAGTGAATTCCCAATGACGGAGCTTCGCCCGAGGAATCTCGATCGTCCTAAGGCAAATGTACAGGTACAGCCATTCGTTGTTTCTGCACGCTCCAAATTGTTAGTTAGACGATAGCGACCGGACGATCCCGTATATTTATTCCGATCATTGGGGGCCGCGATCGCCGGGGAAAGGGGCACCCGCGATCGTCCGCGATCCGGGCTCTCGGATATTGGCTATTTCAGGCGCCAGAAGGAGAGACGAGCTGCCGGGTTTATCGTGCGGAAGGATCACGCGTAGACGTCGCCGTCGCGCTCGCAACGCTTTATGGATCGTAATGTTCCATTTTCGCGAGGAGGAAGAAGAAACGTTCTCGGGTATCGCCCGCGAAATTGACGCGTCATCTATTCGACTCGTCTTTATCGCGCTTTGTTTCTTCTTCACAGAGTCGGAACTTTGCGATTTTCTTCCTTTCATTTTAACCGGAGCCACTGTTACACATTATGGAGTCCTATTTTGGATGTATCGCGAATGTCAAGTGCGCCTTTTTCACTCCAAGTCCTATGTTACTTACATGAGCGTCACGTGCAACGTTGTCTCAGTTTGAGTATCAAAAAGGCATATTTGTACGCTTCCAGAATAGGGATAGTGTGATTTCTGTCAATTTTGGGACACAACTGGGTCTTTTCTGTTCGCGTGTATTTTACTTCTGAACAATAGCATGTAAATGCTAAAATAGTCAGTTAGGTACTTGAATATCGAAACAAAACTCGCTCGAGGTTTATATGCGTGAAAGAAGTTCACAGGGTTGCGTTTATAACGCGTTAAAGAGATGCTGAAATCTTTACCGACAGAATACGAACTTTTTTCTTCACAGTTTACGTTGCATTGACTGCACAGAATTATAAATACTCTCAAACAATAAGAAATACATGCAAAGATAAATAAACCCCATATATATATATATATATATATATATCGAAAACAATAAAAAATTTCAAAGTTGACACTTAGAGTGCAAAGTCAGTTTGTCAGTTAAAGTAAATATTCGCTTGACGCAAAAGATCTGTAGCTTGTATATATTAATCGCGAGTTTGCTCCGCTTAGAAAAATGTCAAGGAACATTGCTGTACCTTCAAATGTCACTGTAGAAGCTTGAAAGTATCGAAAAAATTTGCAGAAAAATTTCTATATATGCGTGGCTAGGTATTTTTCGTTAATGATAAAGTAAAGCAACACACATTTACCTAAAATCTATGTGTACAAGAATTACGAGAAGAATAACGTGATTATGTCATTCGTGATGATTGTTTGTACTTTATCGACATTTCTGGAGTTTTCCAGAATCTCCTTAATTAACCAATGATGCAACATAAACAGACGAGGATACATTTCGTGATCACACGAGATATTTCTGGTCTGGCGATATTGCTCGTAGCCTCAGGGAGCGGTGATTTCAGGCTCTATCGAAGGGGAGAGCGGCGTTATTATTGTTATTTCCGTTGTCTCTCTCGTTCTCTCATTCTACCCGCGTCGGCCGATTATTTACTGTTGCGAATTGTGCGCGTCCTGCTTTCGCCACATCGCGCCACGGTTGTTACGGCCTGTATAAACGTATGTTAATTACCAATTACCCCTTACCTTACGCAGCCGCGATGCCAACACGCGGTATCATCGGGCCGTCTGCGAAATCATTGGCCCCGGCACAACGCGGCACGTACTTACGCGGCCGTGCGCGGGCATTAGTCCCCGAGCGGGGGAAAAATTATGAACATGCGATATTGACTCGAGCTTAGGAGGAACGATGCGATTCCCTTCTCTCCGCGGAACTCTCCGTTCTTTATTCCGCTTAACTCGGCCGTTTGTCAAAGACGCAGCGTCGTATCTCGTCGCGTGCGGCTACAATTAGACGCGCGGCTCTCTATTTCTCTTCTCCTCCTTCTCTCTCTGTTTCACTACCTTTCCATTCCTTGGAGGATTTTTATCTTAATATTTGCACAGCCCCGATAGCTCGATAAACGTTCGCGTGCACGCGGGCGCGCACACGAGCACGGCATAATTGCCAGTTCCAGAGACGCATGTACGTTGCCTCGCGCGCGATATGTGAACCCACAGCTCGACTTGGACGAACACGTAAAAAAAGAGGTCCATCTAATAATGGTTTGCTGAGGTGCATTTGCTGCCGTAACCAAAAGCTTGCTGCTCTATCCTCGAGTCGGAATTTTGATCCTACTTTCAGTCACTATTATGTTCAACACCTCTCGAGTTGAAATTTTGGACTTAGGTTAAACTTTGAATTCTACAACACAGTAGGAGCTAAGTCAGCAAAGTAAGTTTAATTCTAATGATACAATTTACCCTTACTTTGACTTTAATGATGTCCGAAATTTCCCTTTTCATTTTCTTTCTTTAGCGTTTAGGAGTAAAATCATCGGTATTTTACCCGAAAATATCCGTTTATTAATTTTTCGGATAATTTCTCTCAGTGCAGCTAGACACATATCTATTGGTAGCTATACTTTTAGATATTTGTATCTTGCAACGAGATTTAATTGCCACGTACAGATCTCCGCTGCTGCACTCGTCAACTCTTTTTTCGTGAAAAAACAAATATTCCAAAAACAATTTGCCTGTGCTTTGTTTGTGCGCTTATTTGTGCCGCTTATTTTGTTTGCACCTCCGACCACAGTGGAATCCCAAAGCCGCCAAAGTGGTCGTAAAACTCGTCGTTATTTATCTTTCTTGTTTTTTTTCCTTTTTTTTTTGATATCTTCATAGGACCAATTTTATTGCTAGTGAAAAGGCCGTTCTTTATACACGTATGCAGCTTCTATTTCGAATGCCGTCTGCAGTGCCGGCGCGAGAGCCGCGCGTGTTTCAGCCGAGCCGCTCCCGCGACCTACCCACGATCGGTCGGCTGTGGTGGTCTCGACTTTTCACCAGCCGAGCACTTTGCTCGGCAATACGCACCGGTACTTCGTTAGCGGACCGTTAAACGTCCGCTATTAATTGCGACTTCATTACAGCGCTGGCGGACGTCAGTCGCGTCGTGGGCGGGTTTCAGTCGAGGCGCGACGCCAAGTATGGATCTGCGTATCATTACGTGCAGCTGAATTTTCGCGACATGAATTGTGATGTAATCCTCTGCGACAGATCACAGTGTCAATTACGGAGGAGCGGAGGTGTCGGGCGTTTCGAGCAAGAGCGGCTCGTGCTTGTCGCGTGCTGTCTATCCCTAAGCGCGACATTAACTTTTCTTATTTCGGGCAATAAGAAGGCTCGATAATTGAATGCCCGGCAAACGCGATCGAGACCGATCGACTGAGCTCATCTTCTACTTGTCGTGGCGTGTCTCTTCTTTAATGGCGCCTCTTTATCTCCTTCGTTAGGCTCTCGAGCGTTAAGTGCTCCATTGTAACGTGTACAACCCGACGTGCACAAGACGCCGAGTACCAAAGTCATAAGTCCCGCCGGGAAACATTAATGATTCGCGATGTCGCGCCGGCGTAGTTCAAGGCAAGGCAACATACTACTCTGTCTGGAACCGGTAAGTTAATAAGGTAAAAATGTCAGGGCAACACGGCGCGCGCGCAGAATGCGTTACAGATTTTCATTTATGGAGCGCGTCGAATGATAACTCTGAGCGCGCGAGTCGCGCGAGGACTCCTCGCGAGCCGACCCCTTCTTCTTCCGTCGTTCCCTGTTCCTGCGAGCATAATTTATCGCGCACCCGCGGTATGGAAACAGCGTACGCGTACGGTGGTAGTAGCTCGTAGCTTCCCCGTTATTAATCAAGATGCATCGAACGGCACGGCTGCGCCGTGTTTTCAGGCTTTGATAAGTTATTGCATTCAATGCAAATCCCGTCCCCGCTGATCGCGCGCTTGGCGCACTGCTCGGCGAGAATTTCAGGAGAGAGTTTCTCCTTTCCCGTTCGGTACCGTCGATTCTGCATCGCAGAGAGAGAGAGAGAGAGAGAGAGAGAGAGAGAGAGAGAGAGAGAGAGAGAGAG
>NW_022639474.1:801355-871292 GCF_010583005.1 Odontomachus brunneus
AGAGAGAGAGAGAGAGAGAGAGAGAGAGAGAGAGAGAGAGAGAAAGAGAGAAGAAGGAGGGAGGAGGACGCAAAAAGCGTACGAGTGATCGGTACTGCGTAAGCCAACGACAAGTACCGGAATAAGAATTGTAAATATATTGTCAAAGGACCGACGTTTTCACTTGTCGGATCTCGCGTTGGCATTGAACATGCTCCTCGTATGGAAATAAAAATTGCGACCAGGTACGCGGGAAAAAAAGTTTCGCTTCGTGTAACTGAATGGAAACCAGACGAGAAACTCGCTGACGAGGAATAATATCTCTGTTAGTGTGACCAAAAAAATTCGCGAACACTCAGCTGCATTAAAATTCATTTCAGATTGACTGAGAACAATTGACTGAATAGAGATCTCCTACGGGAATCTTTCTCTTCCTACAATCGAGTGTTTCGTCTCTGGCTCCCCGACAACAGACAATTCAATTTTGTACTAACGAAATTGCTTCTTCCGTGTAATTTCGTTTAGACGGAGAAACGATGCGACTTGAACGATTTCGATCCTCGAGAAGTAAATTGTATCATTAGAATTAAATCTACTTTGCTAACTTAGCTCCTATTATGTCGTAAAACTCAAGGATTAACAGAGGACCAAAATTTCGACTCGAGATATTTCCCTAATTTGTACCTCAATGGTTACATAATATTCAAAAATTAATTGAGAAAATTTGAAACACCAAAGAATGCGTCAACGATCGGAACATGCACATAGAAAAAAGAAATCTTGTTTTGAAAATATCTTTGTTTTTGACATACATGTAAATACTAAAATGAGATTACACGGTGTTAAAAAAAAATAAGTAACACGCTTTAATATTTTTTGTATGTGTGTGCTTTGACAAGAAAAGAATGTTTTTAATGTCGAAAGAATTTTCATGAAGGGAAAACAAAATATTAGATCGAGAATATAATGTTTTCAAGTGTCGGAAGATGTCATTATTGTTAAAATAATCATATCATTCTCCTATAGGAATTACAATATTCAAACAAAATTATAACTCTTTAAATTTAAGATTTTTAAATTCTTTTACTGAAATTACGTACTTATATGTATAAAACAATGATTGTTAATTATATGATCTTAAGCGAATCCTTTTTCTGTGTACATTGCGCCGCGTAACGTATTGACGAGACGTCGCCGTGTCGTTTGTCCGTGAAATTTGTTATTTTTTGGAGTCGCGGCCGTTAATAACACGCTACCGAACGGTATTTACGACGTAAACAGGCGACGTAAACACGCACGTGTTCAGCAGCTCGGAAAGCACGTGCATCGGCGTGCCGTCATCGTCGACGAGGTGCGCTGCGCGACCATTGCACCTGCAATTTCGCCCGGCCACCCCGCGCAGCCCCGCGTTTTCTCGGTTTTATATCGTAAATCAGCACGCATCCGCATCCTGCCGGCGGGTTCATTTCGGGCCGCGCGGACACGCATCTCTCCCTTGCAAAGCGAGGTGTGACGTTAGACCCGGCTGTAAACCTCTCGCGCGCGATGTATTAACCTTTTATTGCGGCTATATTTACGCCCGGCGCGTTCGCCTCCGGCATCTGCGCGCCCTGAGGGAACATTGAACCACGCGCACCCTTCGCCTCGTACTCGTTGCACTCGCCTGTCGATGGTAAATCTTCATTTACATACATTTTTCCACGAGTCGAGTGACGGAAGACGTTAACGACGGAGCCGTTTTCGCGTGTGAGAATGATTAGCATATAGTCAGTTGCAAGTCGGTTCTGCACACTGATTTTTTATCGAATGAAGTCGCGACGCTCCGAGTTGTCAGAATCAAAAGCCACTGCTGACATGTAGCAATCGGTAAATAAATACTTAATCGGTTATAAATACTTAAAGATTACTTTTCGAGATAATGTTTTTTCTCAATTTAAAATCCATTATTTCCTTCGCAATACACAAATGTTACTCTGTAAGATAAAAATGCCAATTCTAAATTAAAGTAAGGTCCATACAATCTACACGGTGTTTCAAAGCATTTGCAGCGTCTAATGGATCGCATCCTATACCAGTTGTATGTAGTCGATTGCAAATCGATTTGCACAATTTTTATCGAATAAAGTTGCAACGCTTTGAGTTGTCGGAACTGAAAGTTACTGCTGACACGCATTACATACTATATGCAGTGTAGTCAGTTGTGATAAAAGCCGAAGTGACAGTAAGTTGAAAGTACCATTGCGTAGACACATTCCTAATACTTGCAAATTCTTATTGTTTTGAACCTTATATATTTAAAACCTCGGCATAAAATATTGGATATATACACCCATTTTGCGCGCTAAAAGTTTAAATATTCACATTTAAAAAGATCAAAACCATAAGAAAGTCCAGGATTAAGCACGTGTTCGAGCAATGGTACTTTCACCTTACTGTCATTTCAACTACCGACTACAGCACGTTCACGTGGTTTTCAATTCCGACAACTTGAAGCAGCATTGCAATTCGATAAAAGCTACGCAAACCGATTTACAATCTATTATACACAGATGTGCCGTCTAGTGCTATCCATTAGACGCTGCAAATATTTTGAAGTACCATATGGACTATACGGACTTTCCTTTAGACGTTTCAAGACATTTGCAGCGTCTAACAGATCTCCATCTATTTCTAGTTTTAAATGATACCAAGCGAAAAAGAGTTTGAATTTGGAAAGATACGAAAATTCGAATTAAGAATTGTGTTGACTTCAAATTGATTAAAAGGAAATTCATTTTCGTTGTTTGAGAATGCATCTCATTGAACCGGTAACGAAGAAATCTTTTATCCTTATCTTCTTTTAATTACGTTGGCCGATGCTTCTATTTGACTTTATCAATCTTATCACGCGGAATATTTCGGACAATTGGAACTACATATATGCATCAATGAAAATTGGAACGCTCACGTTGCTACTTGAAATTGGAGCTGTTCACAACTCGCCTGATGTGAGGAGTCGCTAAAGCGCAAAGCGCGGGACTGTATGCGCAAGAAACGAATGCGCAGGCGCAGGCGATGGACGATGACGTAGCGGTGAAATACTGGCGTCATGATAAGCAATTTTCCATATAACATTCGTCTGATCCGCGAGTGGCCGCGTCCCAGATGGCAACGTGAGATGATTATTACGCGCATCACGATTCATCGTCCCGCGGTACCGTAAGCAAGATGACCGACGTGTGTGCTGCTCCAAGGATAATATTCCAGGATAATCTCGCGCTCAACGCCGGCGCTAATTAATAATGCAATCTCGACTAATTTATCATTGATGCATTTTTGTACGTTCTGCCAGTATTATTTGGCGATCAAAAAGATTTCCGCAACAACGAAAGAGATTTGATGTTATATCGGTGGAACGTTGAAAATACAGTAAATAATAGAACTAAAAAACTTCTACATTCGCGCGAATAAAATATGCTTAAATAAAATATGCTTGAAAAAAATGAAAAGTGCCATTAATATAATATTAATGGCATTAATATAATATTAATGGACTATTTCATTGGATGCGTATTTTATTAAAATTTCCGCATATATAAACAAATTAATGCTTTTTGGTTGAAGAACATAAAATTTTTGTAAATCTTATGGCTCAAATTACGTTCCAAATCTGTATTAATTTTAATTAATTTTTTACTAATATTTTATTAATTGTGGTCCGTCTGTATTAATATTTATTGCTTGAAAAATATCAATAGTCATTGCTTGAATTTTTTTCAAGTTAAATTTTTAGATTTGAATTTAAAATTAGATGTGAACTTTTCAGTTGAATTGCGACTAAAAATATAACGTCGCATACATCATACGATTTATAACTGAAAAACGTAGATTCAACTCTGAATTCAGAGCTGAGCATCTCACGTGAAACAAGTTTCCAATAATTGCTTTTAATACGAGGCTAGGAAATTTCGTTTTCTTCAACCAAAACATATTAATTAGTTTATTATAACTAAACGTTAATACAATTATCACGTTAATACAATCAAACTTCTTTCTTCGTGCACAAATAAAATATGTCCAGAATAAAGTTTTTTTTTTTAATATAAAGCTATATTTCCTAGAGATATTGAATGTTTCCTATTGCGCGTATAAATGATTTCTCGAACTCGTCTACTTTGAATTCTCCTCAGGTGAGACGTGGAAAAAAGTTGTTTCCCTCATCTCCTGACTTGTACGCGTACCTGTCTCCATCCAAAAGGCACGACAGGTCAGAAAGCACCACGTGTGTTCAAGGCTAGCCGGCTAGTATTTGCATTGTGTTTTAGAAGCCACGTTCTCGTATATTTATCGTACTACCGTTCGTGTCTCTTCCAATGGAACGGAACATCTCCCAACTTCTGGTTGTATGCGCTCCCGTTACATAAATGCACCGAGCTTTCTAGACGAGATCCGTCTTCGGTTTCTCAATGATACAGCGACCACTCGCTTTTATCAGAGCGCGCCTTTGAGATTCTCGTCGATGTGTTTCGCTATTAAATCAGCGAAAGCGAAATTTTCAAGAATATAACGCGGCGTCATACTCGCGTTTATTTATTTTCCATTTAATTTAATTTCGAGTATTCTGCCGCCGGCGGGAGAAGATTGTCCGTCCACTGGCAGACGAACCATCGCTCTCTTGCTTTCCCTACTTAATTTAATTTACCCTTCCATTGAAGAGTACGTATAAAACGAGACGGTGAATCGAGTATGGCCGGAGGTGAATACCGACCTTTTGTCCAAACTACTTTCTAGTGACGTATGAAGCGACTCCGCAGAGGAGCGAGAGAGAAGAAATAATGGCATCAGATCGAAAATGTCTCTAATAACCCTCGAAAGCCATTAACGCCACAGCAGTAATTTTCACGTATAATTGCTTCATTATCTTGTGCAACACGGCAAACAGTTAACTAACTGTTTTACGATTAAACTCATGCACATGTTAACATTAATATATTTACTATATTAGTCTATATATACACACGGCAATCTCTCTGTTAGAAAGAGAATAATCGCAGATAAATTTGAAATGTACGAGAGTGGACGTTTCTCGTGTTTGTTATCGTTTAGATTCGTATGCATTATTAATTGGCCCTTGAAGTAGCCTTGATAGACGAGTTTTGCAGGTCTCGCCTTAAGCTGGCGTCACACGGTACACGATTTCATGCTTTTTGATATGTATACTGACCGGTATGCTGTTAGCAGTCCAGTTCATTGCGTAGATCTTCCAGTGCACGGTAGCGATTTATGCAATAAACTGCTTACAACGTGCCAATCAACACGCAACGTCTAACGTGTAGATAACATCAGTAAAAACTTTTGTGCATTTAAATTATAACACCGATAACGCATATAATCACTTGGTTAATTGCATCGATCTCGTGTCTGATTTGTGCGAAGCTAATTTTGGCAACATTTATTTCTCCAAGCTCGACAGAGGTCTACTTTTTTGTATACAAATTTGACTCTTTCTTTTTTATGTGTTTGGTGTGTATAAAATCCCGCTCACGGAGGGAAGATGATATTTCACAGATCGTGCCCTCGAAAAATGGAACTTTCCTATCCATTTTCCGAAATCTCCGCCGATTGTTCGCCAATAGGACATTGTCCTACCGCACGATCGGGTCTCAAAGGACCAAATGGGGGTCGGCGCAGGAGTGGCCACGCCGACGGTCCCACTTGCTCACGGCACTTAAACCGACCGTTTACGACGCGCCGTGATCCCTTCGTTGTTTGAGCAGGGCGAGAGGAGAGAATCCTCTGCACGCGCCTTTGAACCGGTGTTACGCGTCGAACAAAGAACCTCGCTGGGCCGGAGGAGTCGCCAACGCGCCACACCGCAAAATTCCCTCTGCTCCCTCGGTCGCACCATCTTTGTTCGGTCGGAACAAAGGATACCACAGGGGGTGCGTTTTCCTCCACCGACACTCCAGAGTCCTTCGTATCGTTGAATAAAATGGTCTATACGAAATGATCGGCATTCCCGTCCCGCAAAATGGCCTCGGGCGTTATTACCGTTATTATCGAGAGATCGTGCGTCGGATTGCATCCAATTTGCAAATACCGTGCGAGAAGAGACGTCTTTCTACCTACACACGTTTCATGCAAATTCTCGGCAGTTCGTCAAGACGAGTTTTGTTCGCCGCTGCACGCCTTTATTTGCTTATAATACGTACCACAGATGCATACGCATTATTTACTTGAATTGAAATACGCGAAGAGCCGACTTTCACCGCTTTCGAGAACCGCGAAGAAACGCACAATTTCTTCGTTTTCTTGCGCACGTAGGTCGTGATAAAAAGGCGCGAATGCCCCGCGGCCGATCCTATTAACATGCCTCGACATTCGTAGACGTGTTGAACGCGCTCCAGCCATTAGACGATAAATTAACGACGGCATTTGCTTATTCGCCCAAGCACATCGCGTGTTAAGCCCTGCTCCGCAGCGAATGTAACCAAAGAGAAAGACAGAGAGAAAAAGAAAAAGAGGGAAAGAGAGAGTGAGGTATAATAGTCGCGCTCGACGGAAAGCACGGCGATGTTGTGCTTAAGCGAATTGTATATGTACGCTTCGTTACACTTATTTACGACGTTAAGCCTAACATAAATAATGCGAATATAGGTGTATCCATTTTGTGGCCGGGCGCAGTGCATAAATCCTTGATACCCCGGGATATATCCTGACGTCGATCTCTCATGGGAGGGTAGTAGGAATCAACTCTGTAACTGGGAAAGAATTTTGCGGCTGTATAGGTTCTCGCGAAAAATTATCTTATAGGCACAACTACAGAGCCAGGAGGATGTCCGCGGAGAGAAACACGCTGTTTGCATGTCGCGGCGGTGAACTTGAGTTAGTAATGAGAATCGTGGGCGACAATGGTTGCTCAATTCCTGCCAGGTGTAATGCGACCTGTCGTCAGATTTATAGACAGCTCAATGGCGTATTCGGCAGTCTTATGACACGTATTAAAAGACGCAGTTACACGTTGTATAAAATAATATTTTGATGTTTCAGTAACACATTAACGTGTTGTCAAAGAATATGTCGCTAGAAAATGGCATTTATATTAGTCCCTGTATATCTCAATCATTATGTCTATCACACAGACACGAAATAATCCTTCTTTCTCTCGAAACGGTGTTAAAATAATTATTTTTACAAGATGCGCACACCCTGACCGATATAATCGATTATATCCGTTTCCATAATTGATTGATCAGGAGGAATGATGGTGGAATTTTGACGATTAAACCGGAGCGTTAGAACGGAATTAGTATTTTCTTTTTCTCCCTTTCTCTCTCTGTATTTCTTATAATATTTGCAGTGTTTTTCTATTTTTTTACGTTTTTGCATTTTTTTGCGCTCCAAAACGTCCTTTTTGAGGAAAATTTTACTGGAAATCTACAGCTCACGTTACATATATTATGGGTTTCCAGTAACATTTCCCTCGAAAAGGATGTTTTAGAATGCCCTTTAATCTGTATCACTTTTGTACATTGCTCTCTATCTATATCACGCGCGCCTCACGTATTTTAGAATCTTAAGATTATGTTGTTAACGAACAGTACTAGAAGCAGATAAGATAGAAAGTTATGCCAACCCGTCGATTATTATCTCATGTTACTTTACGTCGCTCGAGAATTCAAGTGAGCGATTATGTTTTGCGTATAGAGAGGTTCCGCGTATGAGGTTCCGCGAATAATGCAAACCAGTCTGAAAGTGTGTCGCGTATAATCAGTCCCGACAAATCATGCTCGCGCATTAATGAATAGATTTATGCAAGGGGATTATCGATCGATATCACCTTCTTCTCCGCCAGACTTTTCATCTTATATGACATTGGAGAGTTTCGCGTCGGTCTCTCTCGCGATTCTTCATGTCTCTATCTACTTCATGTAATCGAGACGGCACGCAGAAGACACACGCCATGTCTACTTGAACTACGCGTTTCTGCACGCGGTAGTGTACGACAGTGTCGTTCCTGCTCGCGTGAGGCTCGTCGAGAATACTGATTTATATCGATGGAAACACGATGCGGTGCATGTCAACGACGGTGTCGTAGATCACAGGTAGCAGCATATCAATCGAGCTTTGAACCGTCAGTCCGTGTCGTGGGCGATTGGGCTTGCACAACTCCGCGAACAGGTGTGTTCTACAAGTCTCGAGAAACGTGACTGAGCGATCGGAGAACGGGCGGAGTGAGTGACAAACCCACATACGATAAGGGTTGCGTCACAAATGAGGTCAAAGAATGTCCTTTTTATCGAGACAATATGTCAGCGAACTTATCATCTTTATCAGCGAGGACTTTGTCTCTTTCACTGTGCCATACCTTAAGCTGTAATCACACGTATGATTTTATGCCTTTTCACATGCATGTTTCCAGTTCGATTCACTGCATGAATCTCTGTCGTACATTGGAAGATCTATGCAGCGGATTGAGCTGCCGGTCAGCATATGCGTGTCAGAAGGCGTGAAATCGAGTGTTTCTAGCTTTAGTCAGATATTTCATGAATGCTCGAGCATGAAATAGCAGAGAATTGAAGAAGCGAAGACGGAATGACGGTGCAGAAACTCGCGAATTAGCGATAGTTGCCGTATTCGGAGCAGAAGTGCACAGCGCGCCGCATTATTTCCCGTCCCGATTACGCGAAAGTTACGGTGGAAAGCGTTTTCGTGAGACTGGAGAATACGTTGCGTTATCCTAGCGCGACATCGCTTCTGAGAAGACGACTGCCACGATGTCGAAAGGTATGGCACGACGATTTCGCCACTCATGCAGGAATTTTGTCGTCACGAAGAGTCGCTGAGTCCTGGAATCTTGACGCTCGGGCTCGAGACGCGGACGAGATTGAATGAAAAGTACGATGTGGGTTAACGATAGCTATCATTGAGCTAACGTTAATTGCACCCAACGTAATACCACGATACAGCCAATTACGGCATGGAATGCCTGCGGCGGCAATGAGCGAAATCGAATGCAAAGGTTAAAGGATCTAGCTCCCTCCATTCGCGTGTCTTATTGACAATCACTTCGCGTACAGAAGCGAAAGGTTAGTCCCGACGCGATTGACAACGTACGAAAGAAACAAAGGGTGGCGCTTGAGGCGTTTCACAAAATTATCACATATGGAGTGAAAGGGCGAGTTTTTTAATTCATCGATGTATTTATGCATCATGCGATGGATCCATCGATGAATTAAAAAACTCGCCCACAGTTGATTGCACTAATAATGCTATATAAACTATTGGTCAATTCTTACGTTACGTCTTACGGTTACTGTTATTGAAAGTGTGTATGACCAGCTTAAGTATGACGGATAATGGCTTCTAGGGTTACGATGAAAAGACTCGAGAGGACGCTACATACCGATCAGAATCGTGCTGTAGATTTCAGAAGATAACGCGGATTGCTTATGTATTTTCTACGTGCTGTATGCGTAATAAATAATGCGTAGAGTATATTGCAAATTATATTAAAATACAAACGTAAAAAGAATAGTTGTATCAAGCTGCATCCTGTCGATATCCTGCATCCCCTTAACCGCGATGAGGACGACGGCTTGCCGTGCGATTTTTCCGATCGGCCGATATCGATTTGAATCCGCGCGTCTACTCGATCCGCCGTTTCCTGGCGGAAGTTCAATTTCTGTATAACCGACGGTATCGATGAGCATTGTGATAAACAGGCTGTTTCCTCGGCATTCCGATCGGTCGGCCGGTCGGCGAGGGAAAGCCGCCGTTCTTCGTGGGTCCCGCGATAGCCAAGAGTGGCATAAAATCGCGATAGGTTTCTCGGAATCGCTCCTGACGCGTATATATCGCCGGGGCATAGGCGCGAGAGTCTGAATGAAATTGCGAGACGTATCCAGGGAAACCTGTTGGTCAGGATCCCTCCGAGGGAGGAAACAACGGTCTGCGCGGCGCGCACGGCGAGATATATTTTACGGGCCCATACAGACTGACAATATACGGGCGAGCGAGCGAGCTCGCCGATAAAAATGCGGGGTGGGCCTTCGAATTCCGATACCATCGTGCGAGGATTATCTCCCAAGCCTTTCAAATATTTTCTTTATTATTATTTCTTATATCTTTAGGCTCTCTCTTTCTCTCACACACATTCTCTCTCCTCTTCCTTCTCTTTCTTCAGAGGTCGTGTCTCCTACATGAAAACCTCTCGTATGGAAAATTAGTTACAAATAGAAATTCTAGAGCTCCTGATCCTGATTTGTTCGCTCTGCCTAAATGCAAAACCGAGTTGTTTAAACGCTCGTTTAAATGTCACGCGCTTAAACTTTGGAACGACCTGTCCACGCATATCTGAAGTGCAGGAGAAATGGATGAATTTATATTCAATTCCTTTCTGCTTCATCGTGATGTCTGAATAAACACAACTGGCGGACCTATTTTGAATTGGATATTATAGTTCCTTCTCCAGCACTCTAGAGGATCCCTGACAGTCAAATCGGAGATCAAAACGCGTAAATTAAATATATACGTGTATAGGAACTTCTGTGCATAGGAAATATGTATATTTTTCAAACGCTGGAAAGAGTATGTTGTGCTTAATAAATTACGCTTCTCTATCTTTTTTTCTTTTCCTCTCTTTATTTTTGAGCTTTCTCCTAGCAACTCGATAACAGGACATCGTCGCACTCTCCGCTTTTTTTTGCGTTAAATACTTATCGTACTTTCAGATGATTTTATTGCACATAATACATGTGTGTGCGCATATATACAGGGTGTCCCAGATCACCTTCACAATCTCTTGTGATTAATTAAAGAAAATTTGTGTATTATGGTACATAATCATGTAACAATTTTCTTGATTAATATCTAAAAATCTATGTTATTATTTGCAAAATGGTAGAGGACTTTTTTGTTCAGTTTGACTTAATGTACAAGTATACAACGGTAGATGGCGCAATTGCAGCTCATCTACCATATCGCGCATTATCATTCACCAATCTTTTTTAATTAATATCTCGACTATTATTGCGAATATCGCAAAATGGTATAGGACTTTTGTGTTCATCTCAATCCGCTTTCCGTCCTCACGAGAGATTGTGAAGGTGGTCTGGGACACCCTGTATATAAACGATCTCTGTCGTGTTCATTTTTTTGAACGCACAAAGTGCCGCTCTCAGCGATATACTTTCTCTGGCGCAATTGTGGACTTTTCGGGACCGGAGTCGATTCTTCTTCAGGCGGAAGTCGATCGTATCGGTGGGTCAAGGAAGTTACGCAACATGTGTTACGTCTCGCACACAAGCACGACGTTTAAAATTGCCGTGTTGGCATTTAAAGTTTCATCACAGCGATTAGAATAAGAGAAATAAACGGCGCACGAATAGTTGCGGAGGACCTTCACCCCTCTCCCCCTCCGCCGAGAGTCGGGAATTCTCGTCAGCGCATAAACTTCGCGTATGACTGACGCGTCGATTAAACCGAGTTATCACTCGCTGCTGCGTGTGACAAGCGATACTATCATAACGTCGCGCCGTTTCCAGACCGGAGAACGCGCCGGTCCGCGGAAATTCCAGTGTCAGGCACGCGCTAGTTAATCCGATCGCGCCGGCGGCGATGCTGCGCGTAAGAAGCACACGTAGAATGGCACGGATATTACAACACGTTCGTGTTCTCGTCGGTGTGCTATCCAGTGTCTCGGCGTATAAATCGCCCCGATGAACGAAGCCTGGTATAATCCTCGGTGCGTAAGCGGCGCGCCAACAGGTTACGAACCGTAGTCGCCGACGTTTTTATTAGCGCAAAACAGGTCGCGCGGAACCAGACCGCCTTTATTTTTCCTTCATTCATGGGACTGTGCGCGATAAGTGATGTTACCGGATCCGCGCAGGACACAGCGCCCATCGAAGGACACAGTGCGCCGCTTTTTCGCGATCGATACGGCCGTTATGCGGCATAAAGTAGCCGCTCGGATAACATGTACGAATCGGGGGGGATTAGCCTTGCGCGTGTATCACAGCGATCGCAATAACTTCGCCGTGGCTCGCGTATATAATATACTTATCGCGAACGTGGCTATATAGATATCGGCTTACTGAGATTTCTAATTTCATCCGCGTTCGTCACGGCCATCGCGCCTGTCGGTACGGCCAATGCCAGAGCTTAATTGTTACTTTTAACTTTATTACTGAAAGCAATTCCAGGCTAAAGTGTTCGGTTAGTGTATCTTGTTCAATGTATCTTGTCCTTTTTGACGTTGCCTACTTGTAAATTGTACAGCTGAGAGACGATAGCTTCATTCTCTCCATATTTGATAAATCTACTCTCTAAATTTCTTGAAGAGAAATCTCACTTAAAAAATAGAGTGGTCACTCGAATTCAAGTGACTTTTCACTCATGCAGAGTGAATTCTTCACCCTGAATCGTCCAGAGAATATTTTCACTGGAAATTGAAAAGTAAAAACTGTTACTTTTCATTCGTTTTTAAGAAAGAGATTTCACTCCAGGAGATATGAAAAGTACTTTTCCTATTTTATTATTATTGAAATATATTTTCGTAAAACTTGCGTTTCAAGTTTTCAATCATACAAGATGAACTACGAGAGAAAGTGAATTTCTTTAGTTTAATGCTCGTCCTAAATACCGTTGCAAGAAAAAGAATAAGGAATTCGAAAGACGCTTTATTTGAATATCAGAGATATATCTTCTAATTGTCAGTTCAATTCCTCCGATGGGTCGACTCGATTTCGCGGCCGGACAGCTTGTTCGCGTTCAACGAACCGCACAATCGCCGTGCATTTTGCAGCTTCGCAGGACCACAGGTGTGCGCGTCAATATGGCCGCTCGGACGTCACGATGCGATAAGTTAAACGGAGCGCAGAGACCAGGGTGTGACACGGACCGCTAAACAAAATGGACGAGTGTACAGCGCGACACGATGCAGAGGATTGTGCCGTGCGGATCGCTCAGAGCTGAGTTGAAAGGACGGATTGCGCGCGGATAGTACGGGGGTAGGCGGGCGGGATCAATTAAAATGATACTTGGTGGTAGATCACTCGGTATATAAGCGCATACAGGTTACCTGCGTCTGCACTTTGCTGTGTACACAAACTCGCATGGGTGTCCCACTGACTCTATAACCTCGAGCAACCTGTCTTCGCGCTTGTATATGTGTTGTGTGTGTGTGCACGACACGCTCGCGTGGGTGGGCTGCGCTGTGTGCGCGATTCGCGAATGTATTCCGATACACTGGGTCGAGTCATAAATAACTTCTGGCGACGGTAGCAAAGATATTGCTTGTTTTTTCCCGGACGCGTTCGCGAGATATCGCCAGTTGATGAGCTAACGGGGGCATCTCACGATCGAGAGACACCAAAATCGCGCTCTGCTGCTCGAGTTCCGCACGTTTAGGTATAAACGTATAACGGCCGCTACTGTCTATTGCGTTTCACGATTTACGGTAGCCACACCTTTTGCCCCCTGTTCGCTCCCCGCCTCGCGTGCAATAATCCTCAGGTAATCTCCGTTCCTATTTCTTGCGCATCGTCTCGCGTCGGATTCTCGAGATCCTCGATGGATGCACGAAGGATCCTCGCGGAGGGATAAAACCGGTGAAACATCACGGTCGCATTCCACGGGATGAAGATCCGCGGCTTAATATGTTTGTATTCCGTCGATTAAACGGCGCGCGTTCGGCAGAAAATTAAATTCGCTATCAAGAGAGAAAGAAAGAAGGTATGAGAGAGAGAGAGTGTGTATGGGGGAGGAGGGGGGAGAGTAAGAGAAAGAAAGAGAGGACGGGAGAAAGAGACCGCAGACGGCAACGTCGATCTGCCGGAATTTCTGCTCGTTCGTGTCCGAGATTATGGTCGGCCGGCAGTTTCTTGTTCGACGTTGTGTTGCTGCTCCTAAGGCCCCGACGAACGCGGAAATGAAGGGGAGCCATAACTAGATTGGAAAATGATTCGATCGCCGACATCGTGGGACGAGCGGGGCCGTTTTTCGCGGGGTCCGGGGCGCTATACACTCGCGGGACTCTCCGAGACACGGCGCGCCGCGTACGCTCAATATCCGTCCTCGATCGGTCCTGCCACGCGTCTTGTATCGGCGTAAATTGGACAACGTCGTGAGGAGTTACTGGACGAGTTGAGGCGGGTAATTGCGTATCCGTCGAGTGTTCCCCGCGGACGGACGATCGCTGCTCGTCGTAAATAGCACTCGCGCGCTGTATTACAGCCGCGGATCTTTATATTCTCACACTTATCGCGTTTGCCGTTCAGATGTCTACCCCTTTCTCATTTTTACTCCTGTTGTGTCTTTTGCGGATCTCGTATTGCTACGTGTGTCTTGAGGATACCGATCTTTCCGCACACTTCATGCACCCGTGAAAGCCACGTTTACGTCTCATTTCTGAGATGATGCGGTTTAATTTTCGAAATCGTATATTATTATTAACTCGTCACTATGAAATTTACGGCTGCTGAACCGAACGACTGTTCTCAGTGGCTGGAATCGGTGTCGGGCGTTAGTCGATGAAAATTTTCTTCGACTAGAGTAATCAGCAAGTCGTTAATCAAGAAAGAAGAAGAGATTCATCGATAATTAACAATCAATTTATATATAACATAATTGTCACATATAAAAGCACAAAGAATTTCGTCAGTCGATGAGAATAATTATTAATCAAACTCTGATGTGACTGGTTAATAATTAATTAATAATTAACGATACACTGATTAATAATTAATCTTAATACATTAAATAAAAATTAATCAACCTTGATTACTGATTATTTTGGTCGAAGAAAACATGAATTGATTAATGCCCGACGATTTAAATCCCATGTCGAATATTTATAAGAAAGCCACCTGAAAGTATATAAAGCGAATTATCCAAACAGTCAGGTATGGAGGTCTGAAACTTTGCACTAACAAAGCGCGTTGAAGATCATCGACGAGAGAGGTTTGATTCTTACTCGCATTTCGTTGAATAGCTCATTGTTTGCGACATCGGAACAATAGTCCGCGAAGCGTCGATATTAGAGCGAGAGAGTTACGGAGAAGCACGTAAGCCGAATGAAAACAATAAAAATATCTCTCATTAAGAAATCACGGATACCCGCACCAGATCCTTGCTCTCGCAAGAAAAATAATTGCACTCGCGCTTGCGCGCGCGCGCGCGGATCACAACGGGAATCAGATCAGCCTGTGCATATCGTTAATCTGCATCTGTATGCATGAGCCGGCGGTTGCGATTGAGAACGAGGCATTGTTCCTCGGTACAAGAGTGATCACGGGGAGATCGGTATCGTCGGTCTTAAACAGCCCTAACGTCGGATACGTACAACGAGGCGAACGGACGTACGGGGAGCGTAGAAAGGGCAGGGCGGGCGAAAGGGGAAGGAGGGGTAGGGCAGGAGGAAGGGGTACCATGGGATTTACGCTTCGGCTAATTTCATATAACGTGGCACGGCCTAATTAACGGCGCGCCGATGGCAGTAACCAGCCATCGGACTAACAAGCTTGTACTGCTCCTTCGCCTCCGTAACCAGAAGCGGCGTCGCGAGGAGGGCGGGGGAGGGAGCGGGCTCGGTTTTTCTGCATGTGCGAGTGTGTCGCCGAGTCGCGAGTGCCTCTGCGTATGTACGAGCGTTCAAGGGCGTAATGCGCCTGGCGTGTACGCGCAGATACTCGCGCGAAAATCTCGCATCTGCAGAGCGGTTGAGCGAAAATCGCAACGGGCGAAAGACAGCTCCGTTGCACGAATCCACGAGAGATGTGCCAGCGTCTCGCGCACATATGACGTGTCGGTGGACATTCGGCGTTGATTGTGCCATGAGATCTGTTCATCTTGAAACGATGATGCGTATATTACCGGATGGAGTCTCTTGCCGATTGAACAGTCGCTTTCCGCGAGTGACCGACGAGACGGACGCTTTATGCAGCCAAGGATTCTCGCGCGCCCTTTTCTTCCCGCGAACACGGCCGATTTACTGTCACGCATTGTTGCAAGTCGCTCGTAATTTCTTACGTTAGAATCGCAGGGAAACGCGGGCTTAACGACAATGCAGTCGCCAGTTACCGCGAGAAGACGAATCCTAGTTCGGCTCGGCGGAAACTCAACACGAGTTTCCCGGAACGGAGACAGAGGACTTTGCCGATGTTGCATCATAAGTTTGCATTGAGTTTCGTAGATGTTAAGGAAGTAATAGACATCACGACATCTTGTCTTACAAATATTCCATATTAATGTGAAGAAGTCGGCGGAAAATGCGAATGGCCAATATTTGAAAAATAAACAGTTGCCATTTCTATGAAATGGAATAAATCTCATTAGCAATACACTCACCCTCCTCCCTCTCGTCGTAATATTAATAAAATTAAAGGAAAGATTGATCGTATCGAAGAGAATATATCAATTTTCTCTTTGTTAGTTCAAAAAAGGAACTCGGAAATTAAAATTGCATCCAATGGACTGTGATGGTATGCCGAGAGTTAATTGTATATATTTAAATTTTTGTTTGAAATGTTTATTTGCATCGAGTGGATGTCTATAGAAAGGCGCTATTGCGGAAGCCGAACAACAATCTGTCGTTTCTCAAGTACGAACTGCGCGGATATGAAAAAGCGCGTTCAAGTGGCGTCGTCAAATAACTGAGGGTTGAAAGTATATTTCCGGCTTATTATTACAACGGCCACGGAACATTTCCCCAACCACTGTGCCGTTATTCCGCGATGTCTTCCTTCTGAGAGTGAGTTTTTGCACCAGATGTTTCGTGAAGCAGTAAGATCGCATCTCACAGCAAGAGATGCCTCTTCCCAATAACACAAATGCCAATTTCGATGTTTGTATGAATAAGCGGCCTCTTTCAATTGCCCGGGTTATTCAATCTGTCAGCTGTACATCGAGAAAGATGCATAATACAGAATAATGCAACATCACGCAAAGTGTAAATCAAATACTTCTTGGCACTACGCTCTCTTTTCTCTCTTACGACGGTTGCCGGAGCTATCAGATAATAATACAGTGCCGCATATAATCTGATCCGAGTAGCAAGAAAGTAATACCTCGCTGACCAAGAAATTACACGTTTCTGGATCGCAGGGTTAAACAATTCAGGCATGAGATTTCTCTCTCGTGCTCTGTACGAGTAATCGACCAATATAAAAGAAGAAGATATTTTATCTATGTCAATATTATTATTATTCCCAAGATCCCAAGATATTCGCGCGATCCTTAAATAATTATATCTCTGATTCATATCTTATGAACATTTCTAAAACCACAAGACAGAAAAGTAGTAGTTGCCTTTAAGGGAAAATTCACACCTTGGCAAAAAAGTAGAAAATAGAGAGGCAGAAGTCAATCGTAACTCGCTAGTAGGAAAGCAGAAACTGTCGACTACCACTTGACTATCAGCGCATGTTCCGATTGTCTTCTGCCTTTCTGTTTTCTACTTTTCCAACTGTGAATTCTCTCTGAGACTAGGATGATAAACAAAAGCGAGCATAAGACATGTCTATCGCCATACATTTCAAATTCGTGCGCGATTGTTCGTATTTCTGTAGCTCATTGTATCTCCAGTTATATATCAGCTCGTCAACAACTCGTGCGAGACACACGTAAACAATTTATTAGTGTCCTGCGAACAGTTACCAAGTAGACATCTGTACAACGTATAACAAGTTTTGTTTCTTTCTTTAAGGTGTCGAGTTCCTTTAAATTTCGGACATTCAAGTTTTGATATTGCCGATAAAGTAAATTAAGTATACATATCGATATGGATTTAAAGACTAAACTCCTCAAATACGTAGGACTACTGGATCCTTTTTTTTACAATTTCTTTTTCAACCCAAACATCTGTCACATTTGCAAGTCGGCAAACGAGGGCACTCTGGAGTTGTGTAGCTGCTACATGATTTCGTATTGCAGCATAATACACAAAATAATGCATCAAGCAGAACACAGGGAGTTTTGTGTGACTATAAGATACTTGTTGAGAGAGAGACCGTACCACTACGCGTGTCGATTAACCTCAATCGAATGGCAAAAATCGAAGGAAAAACTGAAGGAATTAGTCAAGAACATAATGTCACGTCCTCTAAAGTGCTACGAGGTACAGATGCTGATGTGCGCAAAATCGTGTCTCATTTGTCACCAGCAGACTGAACTGCGCGCCTGTAATATCTGTTTTTCCGCCAACTTTTGCTCCGATCACTCAATAGATTTTCACCAGTTCCATAGCTCCAACTGCAAGGAACTACTGATATCTCTCAACTTCGATATAGCTTTCATAATGGGCGAACTACCTCGTAAATTGCAAAAGTTCTATGTGTTCCCGGACAAGTTCAGATGTCCTTCGAACACACTTGAGTTTATTGGACTGTACTTACATCCGAGGAACAAACTGTGGACCACTGAACATATGTCTATATCGGATTATTACTATTCTGAATATGTATCAGATCCGCTAACGCTGTACTATGGAATGCAAGAAGCAAGTTTGATAGATTTTTTGTCAAAGCCTGTTTGTGTTATTCACATATATAGTATGACCGGTCATATTTTGGGCCCAACAGCTTATCGATCTTGGGAGATGCTTTTGCATCTTTTGCGTAATAAAGTACAGAAAATGATAATTATATTTAGAACTCCAATATCCGAAATAAACGTTACGTCTACTAAAGTAGACATTTGTGGTAAATGCAGGCTAAATAAACAAGTTCTTATTTTTGAATATTATTCTACGTTGTATCAGAATTATATCTTCAGTTCGGAATATAGGTATCCGAATGTGATTGTGGGACTTCAGCCAGAAAGTTATGACGTAACACTCGATTGTTTAAAAATATTACAGTATCAAGATTGTCCGGTATTCTTCACCACCATATCGCGATATAGAACGGAACAGTTAGCAATGAATATTAATGATATCTTGAATATTACTGTACGGCCTCTTCTTATTGCCAAAAATAGATTCGCGGGACTTACTCCACGCAGAAATCTTACTAGCATCGAAGATATATATTATCAGAATGATCATTTCATTGTCTACAAGAATTTGAGGAGTTCAAACGAGTCGACACCAGAACACAGCAAATCTCTTTCATGATTGTATCACCACTTTGTTAGCGTGATAAGAGTTCACAATATTTATGATTTAACTGTATTACGATAACTTTGTATTGTTGAAACATTTTTTACGTCAGAAATTAAAATATGTGATCAGTTATATAATCAGTTATAAAATCAGTTATGAATTAAATTTTTTTTTGGTTGATACTTGACAAGTCAATAATAAAAATTAATTACTCGCTGTATATAAAATCACAAATAATTTCATCGATTGATAAAATCAGTTGTTAATCAAACTTTAACGTGACTGATTAATAAATAATTTCAGCACTGATTAATAAGTAATTTCATCAATTATTCGTGATTTTTTATTCGGATTAAATTATTCGTGATTTTTTTATATGTATGACGATAATTTTATATTTGAAGTCTATTGTAAATGTTTGTAACGGAGATCAATATATTTAAAATCTTGTGCATATTCAAATGTGATCCAACCTGTTTACCCTCACGTCAACGATTGCTTGTTATGATCGTTTGTTCATCGGTGACATTTCGCGGTAACTGTTCAGGTAAGCAACGATCTACAGACAATAATGTTTCATTAGAAAATACGCCTCTTTTAAAATATATAAGGTAAATGTACCAATGCTCGGACATGTGCCTAATTCCGAACACTCTTATTATTTTGAATATTTCTCTAAATATTTTATCTTTCAACGTACACTAAATATAAATATTAAATGTATGTATACCAATATGTATGTATTATACGTTGAAAGTTGAAGTATTCATATTCAAATATAAAAATAATAATAATGTCCGGAGATGGGTACATATCCGGGTATTGGTACATTTATCTTAGTAGACGATCAAAAAAAGAAGTGATTATATTCGTGCTACTTTTCACGCAATATAAATTCCGCTCCGTACGAGGGCTGTATGATAAGTATCCGTGTTTAACGACTGATGGCGTCACTGACTCAAAGTCTGTATACCATCGTTTAACGTCATCTTCCGAACGACGCCAGTCAACATTTCAGAAAGATTTATTGAGTAGTTTTTGTTTTGATAACTTTTGGAAGTGGACAAGTTTGTGTTTGTTTGCAACCATGGAAAAAGAGCAATATCGGTCAGTGATTCGATTCCTTTTTTTGGATGGAAAGACGTATGAGGAAATCAAAGCGAAGTTGCATGCTGTTTATAAGGACCATGCACCTTTGATGACTACCATAAGATATTGGTTCAATGAATTCAAGCGTGGCCGAATATCCGTTTTTGATGAAGAGCACCCAGGTCGTTCGATTAAAATGACTACGGAGGATATGGTCAACAAAATCCATGATATCGTGTTAGCAGACCGCCGAATGAAGATCAGAGAGATTGCTGACATTGTAAATATCTCAATTGAACACGTACAAAATATCCTACACAAAAAATTGGGCATGAGAAAGCTATCGGCGAAATAAATGCCGCGTTTGCTCACAGTGAAACAAAAACGGAATCGCATGACAACTTCAGAGCACTGTTTGGACATGTTTAAGCGCAATCCGAAAGAGTTTCTGCGGCGTTTCGTCACTGTTGACGAAACATGGACCCATCATTACACGTCAGAAACAAAAGAACAGTCAAAACAGTGGACTTCACCCGGCGAACCTGCTCCTAAAAAAACAAAAACGGTTCCATTGGCCGGAAAGATCATGACGTTTTTTGGGATTCGCGAGGCATCATTTTCATCGACTATTTGGAGAAGGGAAGGACAATCACGGGGCAGTACTATGCTGATTTATTGGGCCGATTCGACGCTGAATTGAAGAGAAAACGGCCCTATTTGGCGAAAAAAAGTGCTCTTTCATCATGACAAAGCACCAGCTCATTTGTTCGCAATCGCTACAACAAAACTGGTCGAATTACATTACGAATTGCTATCTCATCTACCCTATTCTCCAGATTTGACCCCCTGCGATTTCTACTTATTTCCAAACATGAAAAAATGGCTTGGCGGAAAGCGGTTCACGTCAAACGAGGAAGTCATCGAAACAGAGGCCTATTTTGCGGAGTTCAACAAATCATATTTTTTGGATGGTATAAAAACGTTGGAATATCGTTGGATTAAGTGTATTGAGCTGAAAGGAGACTATATTGAAAAATAAGTAAAAAAAAATTTTTTTAAATGCATTTCCTTCCCTAACACGAATACTTATCATACAACCCTCGTATATCAATCAGTTTCGAGCGATGTTCCCCTTTTCGAGAGTCTCACCGTAAGCCTTGATTACAGGCAAGCCGCATCGTTTACACGCGCCTCTTACGTGCGGTATTTGATTCTAAAGCCGCAATTAGTCGCTATATGCGTTGTCCATGGCCGCCATTAATCACGGCCGAGCTGTTCCACTGCGAAAACTATTTCGCGCGATCGCGATGAACTTTCATCGCGGAAGACACGGTAGACGCGATAAATGAATCGTGCAAAAAGAGCCCGAGTTGAAATTTTGATCCTACTTCAGTATTCCATTTAACATCTAAGTTCCTGATCATTAGTTCTTTGGTTCGTTAACTGTTGATTGGATTGTGCACTTTTCTCTCAGTACGGCGAAGATCCTGACGCGAAATCCTCGGCATTCCTCCGGCGCACGGCGCGACACAAGGTCAGTAAATCATATTCAGATTCAGCTGTTCGACTCATAAAGCAGGCGTGCGAGCAACGGTCTCTCGCAAGCAGCCTGGTCGCGAGATATGCCCCGTTCGTCGCCGCCGGGGCCTCTCGCCTCTCTGGCACTCGATCTCCACGGTAGACTGGTCGAGCCGGCTGTTATCGTTCAAACCGAGACTTCCGCTCTTCAGCCGGGTCACTCGGTCACCGCCACACGAATCTCATCGCCGAATTGATGCAGATTCAGCGCGAGGCACTGAAGTATTGGGTTGATCCATAAGTTCGCGCGAATTTTTGTCTGGTTGGCATTTGTATCTTAATATTAAGAAGATATTTCCATAAACTTCGCTTCTTTAGGCTTCGCCCGTATTAATAGACGTTACTTGACATTGCTCTCAAGTGAGATCTTCAGATTTGAGTTCAGAGTTAGATAAAAGTTTCTCAGTTCGCAATTGCACAAATACAATGCGTTTGAAGAAATACAGTTGTTAATCTAAATTAAAAGGCTCTGAGACTGACAATAAGAAACTTATTAAGAAAGGGATTAATAAAAGTTGAGTGCAAGAAAGATAAATTTATACAGACAGAGTTATACAGATATATAATTCAACTGAACAATTTGGATTTAACTCTGAACAAAAAACTGAGTGTCTCATATAAAACAAGTTTCAGGCGGCAACTAAACACGGTAACTTAACATGGGCCTAGGAAATGTGAGAAATCACTTGGAAGGTTTCTTCGCTAGAAAAACATAAGAATTTTAAGAGGGTAATTACGAGATTACGTGACGGGCGGCAAGACAAACATTGTCGAACAGAGCGACGCACATATTGTCAATTAAAATCGTTTTCGACAAGAATAAAAGTGCATCTCTATTTTGTTTAAAGATCCCCGCGCACTTACGGATCAACCCAGTGCCTTCCGCGTGCACCAGACGAACTTTCCCTTAGATGCGTTATTAATGACACTTTCCGATCCCCCTCCGGATGAACGATGAGTACCGACAGACGCAAAATTGCTTTCTCCCTGTTTCATTGATAAATGACGCCGACAGACACTAATTGAGAATGATTCGCAGCTTTTGCCTCGCTGGTGGGAATCACATAAATCACTGGCGCTGATTTAATTACGGCTTATAAAACCGCGCCGCGACCGGCGATTCGGCGTTTGCTTCACCCTCTTGCGCGTCGCGTTTCCTCGTCCTTTCGCCCCGGCGCCAATTGTCGCGCATAAAACACTACATGAGTTCCTGACGCAATGATCGATCTTCCTTTTGCTCCAACGAAAGCGATCATTTTTCATGCTTGCGTAACCATCCGATCGATCTACTTCTGTTTCGTCAGATTACGGGCTGAGAGCTTGTCTTGCCGCCGTATCAGCGGGTACGTCGAGGATCCGTTTCAGATTCTAAGTAAATTAACGGTTAGTTTCCGTTCAATCGAGCTTCTGCTCCAATGTGTACATTCCCGTTCGCGATCCTCTGGGATCGGCACGGCTTCGGCGTCGCGAGTGAAAGGTGTGCGGAATTTTTCTCGCGTGACCCGACTTTTCGAGGCGATCGAGTGGGCAAGAAATACGCGGCACTAGCGTTCTGTATCGCGGCATGTATCTAATTGAATCAGAACGACCAATTAGATTTCTTTTTTTCTGCGGAAATGTCGGGAGAGAACCAAGTCGGAGCGATCGGTAGCGTGCGAGGTTTCGCTTTCGGGTTTAGAATCACCCAGATCTCTCTCTTTCTCTCTCTCTCTCTCTCTCTCTCTCTCTTTGTTTTTTCTCATTCCATTTATTCTTCTTGCTTGATCTCGCGTTCGCAGCCTGTACACGTTCAGCAGCCGAGTGTTCCCCGAGGCTGGGACGAGAAGCGCGGGTATCGGCTGCGCGGGACTTTATAAATTGTAGGCGGTGGCTGCACGATCTTATCCGCATCTCAATCGCAGCTGCCGATTCTCCGGTTGGCGGGACAGCTCTCAAAGCGCTCAACCGTATTATAATGAGCAATAAATAATCAGGGATGTCTCTTCCATTCGACCGCCATCGTTCGCCGTTCAACCAGGTGACGTATCCTGGTATCGGGGAATCTCGATGGAAGAGTCGACGACGGTTTTCCAAGCACGCCGAGGAAAACGGAATATTTATTTGTGGCCGAGAAGATGAGAAGCACATGACAGGTGCGTAACGCGGACGAGACGCCTTTGGCATTGACGTTCGCACTTTGAAATGTTCGTGTTATGGCAACGGGCGTGATGACATCTGTATCGCGTATGGCTATTTGCGTTATCCTGTGTCATCTCAGTCACGATTATCAATTAAAACTATCCATTTTATCGCGACCGCGTGGAGCAAAATCCTCTGACAGACAATACATACATATATCATCTCATTCTGTTCGCGAATAATCGTGATATTACGGGTATTTCAAGAACGGCGCGGCATCTTTTTAATTAATTGCATTACGGCACGCTTAAGCCGGTCATTATCTCACCGCGGACGTAGGAGCGCTCGGGAACGCGGGTTAGGAAATAAAGAAGGAAATCCTTGCGCGAGGAGAGAGAGAGACGCTGCGGCGTGCCTTCAACGAGCGTAGTTTATTAACTTCGCCACTTTTATTAGCGGCACAAAGCGATGCGTCTCGGCGAGCGCGCATGCACGTTAGCTACGACATTTGTGCGCAATAATCCACGTCGGACGATAAGTGCAGGCTGCCTTCTCGCTCGCTCGCTCTCCCTCTCTCTCTCTCTTTGCCGGGGACATCATTTTAATTCAGAAATACCGCGTCCCCGTAGCCAGCTTGTGCACCGCGCTCGGCAATCGTTCTTTATAACTGGGGGGATTAACAATGAAAAATGCCTCGTTCGTATCCAATGAGAGCGAAAACGGCGTATATTTCATTTTCGTCTCTTTCTTTCCCGACGCGGCAGACACGTCTTTTTCGTTTCTACGAAACCGGTTGAGGTCTGTTTTCTCGTTTGTGTCATTGTACGTTACATATAATATCCGGAATACCTTCCCACCGGTGTTTCTCAAGAAAAAGGACGGTCGCCGTTTCTAAATCGAATGCTGGCTACTCGCACATCTCTCTGAGCTGTAGAGATCCAAAAGGCTCAGGCAATGTTTGAATATAGTAGAGGCAAGAAAACGGAAATTTAAATATTGAGAAATATGGGCAAGAGTTTGGCACACACTCTGTCAATTTCCAACTGTCAAATTAACATGTCAAATTAATATGAACAAAGCAGCATGATTTTGCAGAATCAACGAGCGAGAATGACTCGATTGAATCGATAAGAGTGAGACAATGGTGAAAGACCGGCATTACTTGTTTCCGTGTTAACGTAACTTGTTAACGTGTTAAACGAACGGAAAAGAGTGAATCTTGAGTAGCAGTCATTTGCGCTGCCACAAAAGTCCCGGTTAATTTCGTCGTTCCCGTCTCGTTTTGCTCTCAACCCCTGCTGGAGGCGACGCGCGTTCGAAACGGAAGAGGGGTAGCGCAGCGCGGAGGCCCGACGTCGAAAGGCAGGTGCATCCTGACGCTACGGCGAAACTGACTCACGTATACATCCTGCACACTCGGTTAGGGCGATACGTTACACCAGTGCTAATATCCGCGAAGATGGCAAACCTCGTCCGCATTTGCAAAACTTTGTGCGCTCGGGCCGGCGATGAAACGACTGTCTCGTAAAAAAAGCAACGCATTGCACTCTCGTATCGTCTCACAATGTGCAGCACAATGTTGCACAATTGTCGATAACCGTTGACCAGTTCGGCGACGCCCGATGTGTACGTATCGAAAGATTACGCGCGTTACGCTCATATCCACGCCGACTTCAACGAAAATTCTATTTGTTGCCTGTTTCCCAACATATCTTCGAGTTAAATTCAAGTGGACTGTGCTAAATAGTGAAACATGTACAGGTGACAAGAGTTGGTTTCTTTAGAAATGTTTATATTGGGAGTACAAAAAAGTTTCCGCCGTTTTTTTATCAAAAATTGGGCATTTATTGTGAAAGAACGGTACCTTATGTTTTATTCAAAGTATTGTCCATCGCTAGCCACTACTTTTTCCCATCTTTCTGGCAGCATACGGATACCGCGTCATCTTTATAACGCTTCATCTTTTGAGGCTATCCACGAATCGACCCAATTTTTGGTATCTTCATATAATGTGAAGTGCTGCTCAGACAGGTCGTGCGTCATCGATCGAAACTAGTGATATTCAGAGGGAGCAATGTCTGGTGAATACGGCGGGTGGGGTAAAACTTCCCAATCGAGTGTTTCCAAATAGGTTTTGACCGGCGCCGCAACATGTGGACAAGCATTATCATGCAGGAGAATAATTTTGTCGTGTCTGGAGTAGTAGTGGGCGCGTTTTTCCTTGAGTGCTCGGCTCAATCTCATCAATTGTGTTCAGTAGAGAGCCCCAGTAATGGTTTCGTTCGGTTTGAGCAACTCATAATACACGACACCAAGCTGATCCCACCAAATACACAACATGAGTTTTTTTCCATGAATATTCGGCTTGGCTGTTGATGTTGAAGCATGACCACGTGGTCCCCATGATTTCCTCTTCTTTGGGTTATCGTAGTGGATCCACTTTTCATCACCAGTGACTATCACAATGCAAAAAACCCTTTCGTTTATGCCTAGCAAGCAGCATTTCACATGTGCAAAATCGGCGTTTAACGTTTCTCGGCTTCAGTTCATATGGAACCCAATTTCCTTGCTTTTGAATCATTCCCAACGATTTTAAACGATGTGAAATTGCTTGTTGAGTCACTCCTAATATAAGTGCAAGTTCTTACGTTTGGCACGAATCTTCCTCCAATAATGCTTCCAATTCCGCGTCTTCGTACACTTTCGGCCTTCCGCTACGTTCTTTGTCTTCGACGTCAAACTCACCGTTCTTAAACTTTTGAAACCACTCACGACAACTTCTCTCACTTAAAGCAGCCTCATCATATGCTTCTACAAACAATCGATGCGCCTCAGCTGCAGATTTCTTCAAATTAAAGAAGTAAATCAAAAGTTGCCGCAAATGACGCTTATTCGGCTCAAAACTCGATATTTTCGCACGAAAAAAATTATGTGATGCTGATAGAAAATCGCTAATATTTCAAGGTTATGGTGTTGCCAGATGTCCAACCTTACGATATGACGTTTTACATCTGACAATTTCAACCATAACTTACTGGTGAGGCCATCTTTTGTCTAACGACGGAGACTTATTTGTACTCCCAATATATCTTCAAAAAAGAGTATTCCTATCTAAATTTATAAAGGAAAATTCTACTTTATAAAGGATAATATTAAGAACTCTTCGTTGCATATCGTCGTATTGCATGTATGCATATGTGCTATGTCGGGACATTCGACACCTAGGAGCCGACCATCGGCGTTTCACAACGTCCTACCGTGAGCGCAGATTTACTTCCGACTTAGATAGCACCGGACTGAGACACGACTGCACTTTCGCGATTAATAAGGCAGATAGTGGAAAGTGAAGTAATTCAGTCGTTGTGGAAATACGTGACGGGTAAGCGTCAGCGTGTAGTTCCTGACTTGTACCGCCGACTCGGGTAACGTGTTTCCGGGAACATTGTTATCTCAGATCAATGACAGACGTTTGTTACGCCATTTGGCGTTGAACGTAAAATCAACATAAGCGCAATGTAAATTAATAGCGTTCTAATTCGTATAATTTTCTGGTACACGATAGTTTGCGACTCCGAATCGAGATTCCTTATCTCCACTTTCGAGGACAAACTCGGCAAGAATGTAATTTACGGTTTTGGACGCGATTTACGACCTGAATGAAGGGGCATGTAATCTCGCAAGCGAAATACAGAATTTGACAAATGCAAGTTTAAGTAGATATGAATACCTTCGTATACAGACAGCTCGCATACAAGACTCAAGTCTATACTTTAATTCTCTTAATTACCGTGTGAGAAGAGAGACAAGTAAGTGACTAAACGTGACGACTATTTTGTAGTATAATGATGATATTTAAGCAATTACACAGAGAGAATTATAGTTTCCTCTTATATCAATCTTTTACAATTTTACTATGCTTCTAGTAGTCCAGAAATAGACTGTCAGCAAGGTTTATCTTGCTGAGAAACATAGTAAATTTCGTTAGAAATGCAGCGGATTTCGCTAAAAACATAGCAAGTGTTTTAATAGCACATTATCAGTTTCTAAAATATAAGTAGCACATATGAAACGAAAAGATAATGAATTACTGCAGAATGTCGACCTATTCCTCGCGGTTACAAAATCTTACAGTAATTTTTACTACAAAATACTCCCCGTGCATATTGCAATCGTGTCACCGTATTCAAATGGCAACTCGCTGTTTCAGCTATTACCGTCCAGGAAATCGGGATAATACCTCATGGAAGGCATATCGTAATTAATGTGCCGCATAATGGAAATGAATGTCGCGTCAGATACGGGCGTAGTCCGATCTCGATATATTCCGGTCCGATACGCCCAAGTCTCTTAGACAGAAAAGTAAATGTTAAGGCACACTGAGAGCTGAACAGCACGAGTAAGAGTCTCTTGTCTCGATAGAAACTTTCCTCCGGTCCTCGCGTGACCCGACTTACTTCGGGGAGATCACGCTCGGCTTCAGACTTTGCAGTACACAAGCGCGAAGGCTAACGACACGGTTCCACTTCTGGTTTCTCACGCGGAAGTGTTCTTTCCCGCGAGATCTATCTTCTTCCGGTAGCCCCAGGGAATTAGTTACACATTTGTATGATGTCTCACCGTTATACTTTCAAACCTTCCCCGACTAACTCCACCTCAAACTTGTAAATCAACTCATATACAACTCAATCTCTTATTTTCACAGTACAAGTTGATTTGCTGAAGCAACTTGTAAGAAGTTGCAGAAGAAATGAGAAAAGATACATCGGACATGTTATAAACTGAGCCGGGAATCGAACCCAGAATTTTTCATTATCCAGATGACTATTCTATCACCTGAGCTACTGAAAGTCGCACGCTTCGATATATTTCTCCCTTCTTTCCTTCACTCTCATCAAAGGTCTTAATTATCAATAGCACATAAAAATTGTAAAAATATCAATCGAATTTTTCTCAATTCAGCAATCAATTTAAATAAATATGTTTTAATTCGACTGATTGGCGGTTGATTCCACAAAATAAATCGAATAATGTTTCACTCACAATTCAACAAATTCAATTAAAGACTGTTTTATTGACGATTGCTATAAAGGGATTAAGGACCGTTTAATTGTGGATAGAACAGTCCTCAATCAAATTTACCAAGTTCAATTATTAATTAAATGAATTTTAATTCTCTTCTCTCATATTAATTGTCGATTGAACGGTCTTTAATTGAACTCGTTGAAATCAATAATTAGTCAAATAGTTTTTGATTTTATTTGTCGAAATCGATTGTCAATTAAACTCTCCAGCTTTCAATCGAATTGGCTTATACCGATCGTCGGTTAAGCACGGTAATTAATTAAAAAAGTAATTAATTACTCGTAATCCTGCTCCATCTTTAACATCCGATTGCGCGCGGAATTATCAGTCACGGGCCTTCAGGGCTGCTATCAGATATATGATATGCACATGCTTATGGCAAATTTGCTGCGTTTAGCAAATCCACTGACGCTTATGGGTGAAATATCTCAAATACCTCCGTTATATACGTAATGTCGAGCGTGCCGGCGAATAACTCCAGTTGGATAGAGAGCCGCTCAACGATAAATTCGGAAACCGCGGCGATAATTGATACGTAGCCGTGCACCGGCCGCTCCGTAACATATTTTCAACGCCACTTAGGCCTCGGTAAATCATGAGAAAGTGAATGCGCCTGGTTATCTTGTCTCGTTCGTCATCGCGTTACTGCTTCCGCCGCGACGTTAATTATCTAATACGCGAGAGAACCACGGTGGACCGATAAAATTTCCGTTCTAAAACGGCCGATCGCTCGTACGTAACGCCGCCGCCGCCACCCTGTCGAACGCGTTGCGGGAAGAACGAGCCCCGAAGAGACGAAGATCGAGGCGCCAAATTATCGAACGTGGAAACGGGCTCTCCGGCGTAAAATCTGCGCGTAAGGCGCGCAACTCGAACGGAACGCGAATCGCTCTCCTACTTATCCAGCGCGGTGAATGGAGTTGCTGCTCGTTACATCAATTACGGCATCCTCTTTGACTCTCTAGACGGCCGTCTCGTCGTAGCGCTTTCGTAAATGCGTTTCGAAAGGAAACCGCGAGAAAAAGTTTGGTGAATGGTCTTCCGCGACGTATACCTATGTATGGGGTCGACGGGGTACTGTTCCTGCGGTCATGGTATTCGCAGGATAGCCTTTCTTGTTGCCCGCATGCTCTACCCGCACTTGTACAGGACGATTCAGAAGTGGCTCTCGCTTGCCACATGTTCATCTCTGTTTCTCAACTCTATTTGGCAATGTTGCTCAGTAATAGTGCTAAATAAGTGCGTTACGCATTCATCGTTCTTGCACATAGAACTTGGAGGAGTTCATTATCGTGTATTCGAAAGAAAAATTTATTTTCTTCGCAAAAGTATTATAAGACTTTGTCAAAGAAAAAGCTGGCTCGACTCTGGATAGTAAAAGCAAACTGAATTTTTGAAACAATATAACTACATTCAAAGAATATGATTTACTTCATTTGAACACTCAGAAATTCTGTTCCTTAAATTTTTTAGATTTGCCAAATAAAGGGTTAGAGATAGTCGTGAATAACTCTATCGTTTGTCTCTTGTCTGAATTAATTTTCATGCGAAATATTTGCTACGATAAATCCTGATCTAATATATACAGGGTGTCTCATCTTAAACAGGCGGGCCAAATATTTCGAAATAATTTAGCGCGAGCAAAAAGCGCGAACACGCGATCATGTGTTACCATAGGAGGCTCTTGTACATGCGAGACACGTTTGCGCGGACGACGTTCAAGCCGATAGCCTAATTTGAACGCGAGGTGACTGCACGATCTGGCGAGGTACACGCGAGATCCTCGCCATGCGGAACTCTCATACAGAGGCTCATACAATTCTCCCTATCTCTGTCTCCGATTTTTCTCCATTACGCCACGTGAAATCATAGCCGCGTACGTTACTTGGTGCAAGCACGAACGCATTATCGTTCTCGGTTACACGTTACGAGGCAGTCAGCGAATGCGTGTTAACAGAGTGAAATTGGAGCATCTCGTGAAATATAGAGTATTATTAATGCTCTTTCAAATTTCACGATAAATTTCCTCGTATATCTGTAACTTGTAGATAAAGAGAACTTTCGTCTATGTATTACGCGATTAAAATATACGAAAATTCGATTTTAACGGATTAAAACGAAGTACGGCGAAGTGCTTTATTCAGGCTTATGCAAGACGATATCGCTCAATAATATTGAGGCAAAAGAACTAACCTTACCGTCGGTAGTGTTGGACACATTAGTCGATAAAAATTTTCTTTAACTAAAATAATCGGTAAATCAATCATCATAATTAATCAGTGTTGGACACATTAATCGATGAAAATTTTCTTTAACTAAAATAATCGGTAAATCAATCATCATAATTAATCAGTGTTGGACACATTAATCGATGAAAATTTTCTTTAACTAAAATAATCGGTAAATCAATCATCATAATTAATCAATCATTATATACAAAATCACAAATGTAATTGTTAAAACCGAAGGTTGATGCATGCAAACATTCTGGTGGATCGTTCGAAGATTCTCGTAACAAATGTTCCCGCATGCAGAATCCGCGGATCTTTACGCGCGCGGATGGCGCGTCTCTCTTCCTCTCTCTTCCTCGCGAAAGGACGCGGGTCCAGGGGTAGAAAGCATTGTACTTTACGCGCGCTGATGAGCACACGCGTGTTCAGGTGAGAAACGCCGGCGGGGCCCGGATGAGCGCGAATCCAGGAACGCGGGTCCAAGAGCGGCGCGGCCCGAGATCACGCGACGCCGATAACATTGTTTCCCTTCGTTCGGCATTTCATTCGCGCTGGCGCATAGCCTTATTACACACGGTGCATCGATAGCGCATTAGCATAAGGCCTCACAGAGCCGCCTGCGCTATCGATCCTCCACTCTCCTCGCTCTTCTCGAGATCTTCCATACGCCCCTGTACACGCGAGAGCGAGAGAGTGAAAGTGAAAAAGGTAGAGAGAAAGAAAGAGAGGATGCGCCCCCGTTAAGCTCCTGGCCGCGTCCTGTGCGTTGTCCCAGCATATTCCTCGTTATCCGCACGATAATCGCACCCTGAAATATAATATCGGAGTTCACGTAAACGGCTCGCATTACCAAGTGTCGACCGATCGCGAACTTTCACGAGTATTTTATTCCTCGCTTCAGAAATGCGTTAGCTTTTTAGTCTCTACAGTTTTCGTAAGTCTTCAAAGACTTCGCATTCTTTGTACACACACTGAGAAAAAAATCTTCAAAATTTCTTTATGGGATGTAAAGTTTATTCACAGAGATAAACTTTATATCTTACAAATATAAGTTTTCGAATATTTCTCTCAATGTATGCAAAGACAAGTTAATTTTGGGCACCATCTCAATTATCAACACACACATATATATATATATATATATTTTTTTTTTTTTGCTTCATCTTGATTTATTTCCGATTAGTCGGGATTAGTCGGAAATTAGAAGTTTTTAGTAACGAGAGAGAATTGATACGAAAGAAAACGTTAATTTCGATCGAAGCACACTTCCTTCACGTTTAGTCAACGAGTTATAAGATACTCGTTTAGAAGAGCGATGGGGCTATTTGTCATTACAAGCTGCGCGCATAGTCGAGTCGCGTAATACGCACTGAACTTAGCGCGAGTTTGTGGAAAGTACGTGTAGTGCGCTTCGTGATGTTTTAGCGAAGTGCCTACTGCTTTAAGTCGCTAAGGATCGCTGTGAGCGATGGCGGTTAAGAGCGTGGCTTATGAATAGCATGTTCGTTCTGGCGGATGAAACTCGCCAGGCGCGACTGATTGCGAGCGAAGCTCTTCGCGGTCTCGTAATTTAATTCGTAATCTGCGCTTCTCTCGTCCGGTTATGTGCACGCGTTGTAATTGCTGTATCGATGAAGATCGCGATTAATCGATGCTCTTTTTTTTCCAGGCAAGAACAACGATATACTGGTTCTGGTGCTTGCTGTGCTTAATTTTACATCTTCGGGGCGCTCACTCCAAAGTCGGTGAGTAATTTTGCGATTGTTTTTTTCCGTTATTTCCGTGCCTCGCTGGCACATTAACTATATGAACGCGCTTATATGAAAGCTTCATTGATAAACAAAATATCAAAAGTACTATCAAGAAATGCAGTTTGCAATGCATACATATTTTACTTCTTTCTATTGGCTCCCTATTGGCCGTATGTCGTTATTACAGCTCATCTACCATATCGAGCGTCATTATTTACAAATTTTCTTTAACTAATATCTCGATAGAGTTGATGCGAATATCGCAAAAAATGGTATAGAACTTTTGTTTTCAATCCTGTTCTACGCTCTCATGAGAGATTTTAAAATCAAGCAAAGGATACGTCGCATACAGATCTTTTGTACCAACTGCATATTTACTCTAACTGATAATGTCTGACGGACTAATTTACTAGAAATGTTAACTTCGAAATTTCTTATCGTTTTATCAAGCAATGCTCCAATTCATGCTCGCATATATTCTTATCGTGTAAAAGTATTTATATTTTGCACAGTCAATGCAACGTAAACTTTGCAGAAAAAAGTCAATATTCTATCGATTTCGACTCCAGCATCCCCTTAAATGGCAACGCAGTGATATCATATCCCTTGTCCACAACTTTGTTTCAATCTTTAAGCCGTAATAAATTGACCAACTATAGTCGAATATTTTAAAAATAATCAACTATGGTTAGTCAACTTCTTAAAGCTTAGGAATTAAAGCAAGGTTGTGGACAAGGAGATAGTGTCCGTCTGCGATGACCGTCACGGCATTCAACGTGCTCAGAAAATCACCCCTTGACGCGGAAATGTTTCGTCTAACGAAATAAAACGCGACTCGAGCGTAAGAGTGCGCACGGCCGTGCGGTTTCCCACGTACACACACACGCGCGCGCGCGCGTAAATCTATCGTGGCTGATTGCCAATTACTTACGTCACAACTGATAGGCAGTCGTGTTTTATCGTTGTCGTCGCATAAACACGCGGATTAACGGCACGCGCGGAGGTGTGAGCTTTCCCGGTGGCTTTCATACTCTGTCGAACCGCGAACCGTTGCACATTGTGCATCACGCGCGTTAGACGCACATTGTTATTCATGCCGCGTCTGCCTTACCAACCACCGTTGCGTAATTAAATTTTAAGCGTGCTCGCGCACCTGACAACGGCCGACGAATACGCGTTTCCCGCAGAAACGGGAAATGACCTTCCGTCGTTGCACGAGCGTAACGTGAGGAAAGAAGACTTCATTAATTAACTTGCACGCGTGCACACGCAAAGAGCCGGCTCATAGTCTAACGCATCATTGCTGAGCACTGGGACGTGCGAAAGGGAGAATAAAAAGTCGACTAAGTCTTAGTCAATTAATTACAAATTACATCTCGGCGACTATCTTTCATGTGAAACTCACGAATATCTTGTTTGTGCGAGTTACCTTAATGTGAACGCGAAGCAATGACGCGGTGTAATTCTTCCTTTTACCCACATTAATCATTTGTAACATCAAGGTAGGACAATAGCGTGCGTACACACAGCGAAATATATACTGCATTCAAGTAAATGTGCTTCGTTTCAAGTATTTCATAAGTTTATATGTCCACAAATCTGTTGTAAGAATCAAATTTAATCTAGATACATTCTAAATCCTGGTAAGTTAAATCACATAGTAGTTAAATCGAGAATATTAAACCAGAATTTCAATTTGTTGGCTACATAGAGACAAACCAACTTTTTTGTTGATAAAGTTTTAAAATACTTTTGTAAAAAGGATAACTTTTATATAATGAGCTTTTCTAAAATTTTTGATAAATATATTTTAAAACTATTATCAAGAAAATATTCTTTTATATGTGAAGAATATTTCTTCATAATATTTCTTCTTTATATTCTTTGAAGATAATCATTATTTCAAAGAAGAAGAGATTAGATTTGCCGGCTACATAGAGTTAAACCAACTTTTTTTTTATAAAGTTTTAAAATATTCTTGTAAAGACGATAAATTTTTAAATCACTTCTCTCAAAATTTTCAGTAAAATAATATTTTTTCTGTGTGTAGCGTTCTATTTTCCACTGATTCTTCCACGGAATTTGTAGAATTAATGTAGTATTAAATTTTGGCTTCTGTCAAGTAAAACATGTATTGAAAATATCGTCGTGATTTTTGCGCTGTTTCAAAGCGGGGGTTTAAAGCGGAGAAACGTGACTCACAGCGGGACCGAGGATTTTACTCGCGGTAACGCGAAAAACGCGCGATAATAAACGACGGAACGATTATTATTACCACGAGCACTTTTCCACGCGCGAGTAATCTCTACCTTCGTGCAATTCGCCACGCCAATGAGAGATTTGTTCTCTACAAACGTACTTCTCTCGTAACTCTCGCGCAAAATCGAAACAACCCGCGCTATTCTTGCCGTCACTTGACTTCGGACGTTGTTTTGCAATCTTTCATCGATAGGTACAAAGGGGCGCCATGAACTTTCGCTTTAGCTTAGATCGCTGCAGATCGCTCCTCCCTTTGTGAAATGATGCACGTGCGGCTTTACGGAAATCCAGATAGTGCGAAACTTTCGCCGATATGTGTAGATACAGCGGAATTTTCTCGATAATGGATTTCGTGCTGAAAAGTTGCCGGCGGGAGCACCGCCTGTGACTTTCAGCATCGATTCCCACGACACCAATCTCGATATTCGTGATCGCGTGTATATGTGTGCACCGGCTATCACATGTGGTCAAAAGCCATTAACGGCACGCTGTCAGACCCCCATGTCTCTTTACCCTGCATTTCGCAATATTGTTTCAAATCACAGAGTCGCGCGAGACGTTTGCGCACTTTTGTGCGTGAACCAACGTGGATGAGAGAGGCGCGCCGAGGAAACGGAACAAATCGCACGAGGTCGCGAGACGCGGATGTTCGATCAGCAGGATCAGCGGGTCGCGGCGCAACTTGACGAAATAATATACTCGCTTCAGCTCGAAGCTCTCCGATACGTCGGCCGTGTGAGCGCGGATGGGAAATATGGGTCGCGCGATCTCGACACGACGAACCGTTTCTGCAATATGCACTTTCTAACGCCGCGGCCGCTTTCTATGCGGGAAGAAATGATCGGGATACAGCTGTGTTAGTGGTGCACCGTCTCGTGAGATTTACGCAAGGGGCTTTACGAGGGCTCGGAATGTCGCGCCCGGCCGGACTATGACGAATGTTCGCGCGGGAATCGCGCGAATTTCGCAGCGCAGCAATACGCAACGGAACGCGCGACACTCACCGAGGAGGTCGTGCGAACTGAATTACTTGAACCCTGGATCGCAAATTACTCGACTAATTGCACTCGGTTGACAGAGCACAGCGGTACGGACGCGCATGAATGTCTGAAGCGAAATACAACGCATGCCAAGAATCTTGCTCGCGATTCGTGAACAAGCTGAACAGTAAATACACACATAGACGCAAGGACTCCAATTTACCCTTAAAATGTTATCTGATTCTTACAAGAATTCTCTTGGGTATCGCCTCAACGGGGTTCCTCTGGAACCAAAAGATTCTCTGAAGTGTAAATTTTTACAAAATCGGCATGACATTTGTTCATTTTGTTCATAAATAATTCTGTTCAATACTAGTATGTAATTTGAAGGAAAGCTTAGGGATGCTTGTAAAAATATTAGTGCAATTATATATTAGTGCAATTTTTTTACGTATTTATATTATTTGGTAAAAGGAGTGAACAAAGCGGAACTATTTATGGACAATTATGGACAAATGAATCTCATGTCACTCTTGTAAAAATTCACACTTTGGTGTGTTAATTTCGCAGGCCTTTTTTCATCAGTAGAAAATTATCAATAAAGATTGCAATTTTTCGAGACCATAGAAAGAGAGAGTGAGAGAGAGTTGTTACTTAAGATATTGATCTTACGTGGATTTTCTCGTCTCTCTTCGAATTCAATCTTCAGCAACGAAAGTCACGTACGAACATGGCGCCCAACGCGAAGTGGGTAAAGCGTACGAGCAGAAGGCAAATGTCGTGTGTAGCGTTGTACAATCGGCTGTTTTTTTTTCTAGCAAGACGCGGCGCATCTCCTCGTGACTATTAGTTCGACGTTAACCTTTCACGGGAAGATCGTTGCTACAGGCACGCGCACCTTCTCTCGCGAGCGTCGTACCTTTTGTCTTTTCGCGTCAAGACTCTGTGCGCGACCCCGGCATCAAGTGAGAACACTATGAGAGATGCGCCGCTGCGTCCCGGTAAATTATTAAGGAAGCTTTCCCCTCGATAAAATAAACACAGTGAAATCTCCAGTGTCACTCGAGAAAACACGGACGCTCTCCGCCAAGTCCTCAACATCTCAACATCATTGCTGAAGAGAATGCACCGTTGACCGCATTCTGATCAGATGATCTCATCTTCATTTTTCTCGAAATGTACTTCATATGGATCATTCTTGCATAATTATAGCACGATTGTAGCGATTGTAGCGATTGTAGAATGAATAATGCAGCGAATTTCGGCGGAACATGCCGGGGCGAGCTCTCTTTCATTCAACTCAATTATTTAACCGCCGTAATAGAGAGTATTAAAACGGTGAGAGCGAGGGGAGAGGAAGAGGGAGATGCGTTTAAAGCGCGAAGTAACTATCGCATTACGCTATAAATCACTCGGCGATGCAACGCATTCGCGTATCGCATCGGTAACGGACGCGTCAGTAATTAGGCCCGCGTGTTCGTTAAGCGTGCAATCCGATTAATTCGTCTGGCCGCCGAGACGCGACAAAATTGTCCGTCGACCGGTCCCTCGTAACAGCTGGCGCACGTCGGGATGCACGCTCGCACGATGCCGTAATCTCTTTCCCCCTAATGCGAGCGTTTTGCGCGTCACGTTCCTGGCCGAGCGGATTTCTCGCACCTGCTCGCGAGTGCGCGGGCGTGCTGGCCGGCTTTGAAAATAGAAGACGAGACGCGGAAGTGGCGCGTCAGGTGCACACGCTGATCCCCGCGGCTTGTCGTGAGATCGTAAGCGCGAATCGTCCGTCCGCGTGTTTCTTGACGAATTCAGCACAACAATATCTTGCTTATTTGTTTCAGGTTTGTGCGAGGTGGAATCGGGACACTCGAACATCATCCTTGATATCGAGGAGAGCAGAGGAAATGGTAAGTGTAGACTTTCTAATTCGCTACATATGCTTACTTAGCATTTTCATTCATTTAAATAGTGGTTGAAGGCTCTCAGACACTCGACTCGCGAAGAACCGGGTCAATGAGAGAGCCTGAGACGCGGATATAAATGCGTAAATGCCTATGAAATTTCATTCAGTTTTACACGTATTTTGGGATTTTTCATAGAGTATACACACAGAAAAATAAATATTGCATTCAAGCAAGTGTTACTCGTTTCGAGTGCTTCATAAGTTCGTATATCGTAAATCTATCACAAGTCAATTTATTCAAAATTCACATTCTGAATTTTAATCAGATAAGCACTTTAATTAGGAATATCGAATTTAAACAAAAATTCGATTTGTTTGCTACATGGAGTTGCAGCAATATTTTTTTGATAAAATTTTATGATGTTCTTGTAAAGAAAATAAATTCTTCTTTTGAGCAAATGATAATGAGCTTTTCATAAATTTGTGATGAGTATATTTTAAGACTGTCATCAAGAGAAAAAATATTCTTCATTGAACATATCCATTATTCAAAAGAAGGAAAATAAACTAAATAATTATTTTTCTCAGTAGTAGAACGATATTTTTCTGTGTGTACAGATTCATAAGATTCACTTCAGTCGCGCGTTCTTTTAGAATTTTTAATAGAATATGCAGATTCTCGTGACAGCACAAATGTCCAGAATATATCTTAAAGACATCTTAAAGACGTCTAAAAGGATATTTTCCAGACGTCTCTAAGATGTCTTTCAGACATTTATACTGTGTGGATTATATTTTACAACACCAAGAGGCAGAGGCTAACGTCGAGTAAAATAATTTATTGTTTCTTACTCATTGCCATTATGGTATTACTGTTTCTGTTGTTATCACCGTCATTCTTCACTCCTTACAGTAGCTTTGTGTGTTGCTCTCATATAATGAAAAAAATGCCTATTAATATTGCGGGAAAAGTTCTGTCCTGTTGATTCTTTTATCTAAACGCAGCACACCTATTATTATTTCTATTATTTGACCGTTATTCCTCCCCATGTCGCGAGTCACGCTCGCTTCGCTTGTTGCGGATCATCCGATTCGCTCGACATTGCATTATCGACCGTATCGATCGCGCGAGTTGATAAGGTGTCGTTACGTATTCGCGAATAAATCCGATTTCGAGACCGCGCGTGTGTATGTGTGTCACAACTCCAACGTTCCATCACGCGGAAGTTACGGCGCATTTCGCAGTTGTGGGAGCTGACCGATGACTATCGAAATCGAGCCAGTCACGCTGCTCGCGCGCCGACTCCCGCACGGTATCCCCGCGTAATCGTCTTGTACCCCGCAAATCTGAACAGCTATCTCGTCCAGCCTCTCTTCGTCTGCCGCATGCATAATGCACGATGTCTTTGTTGGCGGGCGGTTCTCAAGGCGGCACTATTTTGACGAGGAAATGACTTATTGTATCCCGCGAGAGTGAATGGTAATAAATCCGTCGCATTGAAGCAACTCTGAAATACGAAAGAGGGCTGTTACTTTGTAGACTGGAGAGGAAATGAAAGCGGGTCCAACTTAATCTACATGCATTCCTTTATCTGCTAACGGTCCGTAGTGCACTCAAAAGAATGTAATTTTATTCTTGACAGAGAATTCTCTCTTATATATATGACCTCAAGAGCAGATTCTTTTAGAACTAAAAGAAAAATATTCTAACACTTTTTAAGAAAAGAGAACTTTAATCGCAAGGTGCTGCTTTCTGTAATCCTAGTAAGATCAGCACTTTAATTAAGAATATTGAAGTAAAACAAGAACTCAATTTACTTACTACATGAAATTGGACCAATATTTTCCTGGATAAAATTTTATGATATTCTTGTAAAGAAAATAAATTCTTCTTCGGAGCATGATAACGAACTTTTCTCAAAATTGTGATGGGTGTATTTTAAGACTGTTATTAATAAAATATTCTTTATTGATTAATTGTAATGAGAAATTCTTCTAATGAAGAGAAATAACAGTATACTACTAGTATTTTTCTTTTGGTTTTGGAAAAATCTTCTTGAGGTCATTTATAAGACAATTCTTTTAAGAATAAGATTATACTTTCTTGGGTGAGCCAAACATCTCATTACAGATGTCCAACATATATATACACACACACACACACATTGTCTATTTTAATAAATGTTTGACATTTCTAACGGAATTTTTAGAAAAGGATATGTACTAAATTTCGTACTATATGTAGTAAAAAATTTCCAATGTTCTTTATTTTCGCATTTAAATATATTCTAGCGTCGTATATAACGCGTATACCGCGTATGATCTTATACGAGAACATGTGTCATGATAAGAGCACATGAGACGTCGATGGACGCGTGCTGCGCACAATTCCGAGAAAAGTGTCGTTTGTTTTACGTTTATACGTCGATTTTTCGCCAAGATAGGGACGTTTTTCCGAGAGCGGTGTCAGGTCTTTTGCCTACAATACATTGTAGTGCGCTCACGCCGTCACGAACTTAACACCTTTCCGTCAAGGCGACCAAAAAAAACAGGGAGAAGGCGCGACGTTGTTGACGGGCCGCGGTCTCCATCAAACGATTCACCGCTCGTCGATAACTCTACGTAGAAAAGCCGTAGCAACGTGAAACAAATTGCCTTCGGAAGCTGAGACTGCTCCGCTCCCAAAGAAGGAACGGTTTTTCCTCTATGTCGATTAATTTACCCGTATATATTGTGTTTAACGAAAAACCATTACTGACTCCCTCGAGCAGAACATAAATTTAAGACTTAAGTTTATAGTCAGAAGCATTGGATTTCTTTTTAAGAAATCCAATGCTAGTTAGCGAGTATGGACGGTTACGTGAGGCGTTCGAAGGGAAATAATTGCAGGCTTAAAAATCTTTCGAGGACAAAAATCAGTGGATGGTAATATCGGAAAAGTAGAACAACGAGTACTTTGCAATTAAACTGCGCCGACTTTCACTAATGAGATATCGCTCGAGATAGACGTCAATCCGCCAACCGTTACACAAGAAGACATTGATATTTGCTCTAGGAAGTCGTATTATGTAAATAATAAAGCAGCTCCCTCCAGATAATTACTCGTACACGTTTCCTAATTCTCTTTCTGCCGCACTAATAGCTTTTCACGTGTTTTTGCCGACGAAACAAATATGCAATTTTTACGAACGCCTCGTCCGCCTCAATAATTATTTTTTATTGAAAATTTAACGACCGTGATTTTTCATTATATTTGCAATATTTCATTATATTCGCGAAAAAGTCAGGCAATATGTTATTGTTCGTTCGATTCAAAATAAATGATCGACGATATTCTCTCGGAAATTTCATTTCGAACTTTATTGAAAATTCCACGAAAGTGAATCCTTCGTCGCTGCCGCGCAAATCCGCCCTTGCATCCTCTCAGATAGAAGATGAATCGACGGTAATCGCATTCGTCGTTCTTTCTTCTATTCCAGCGATCGATCAGAAGACCGTGCCGGAAGAGCTTCCGGTGTCAGGCGACCCATACAACGAGACGACGTTGGAACTGAACTTCAATGGGAGGGAACCTCTCTTTAAGCTAAACGGCAAGAAACTGCAGCTTCTACAGCCACTGGATAGGGACGATAAAAATCTCTCGCATACAACTTTTCAGGTAAGAGACCTCTCAATCTCGCAGGATTAAAAAAGATTTAGTAAGACTGCACGGTAGCTGATATTGTGCAACTGTCACGTCTGTATAGTCTGATCTGGGCATTGAAAATCGCTGTAAGAGTGTTATTCCGCGTATAATATTATTAGCATATTTCCCACGCCAACAGTATTTACCGTGTATGCACAGAGAAAACTATTCTATTGCTAAGGAAAAGGGTTACTCACTTCACTTTCCTTCTTTTGAGTATTATCTTCAACGAGAAATATTCTCTTGATCATAATTTTAAAACGTATTCGTAATTTAAATTTTAGAAGAGCTGATTATCATGTATTCAAAAGAAGAATATATTCTCTTTATAAGAATATCGATTATCGATTACGACAAATTTGCGAATATATAAACTTATGGAATACATGAAACGTTTTCTCGAATGTAGTCTGCATTTCTCCGTGTGTAAATTTCGTACAAAATTACTTTTCGCTTTCGCAGACTTATTGAAGGACTTATTGAAAATGATAGGCAGACTCGTTAAAAAAAGGAAACTGTTATACATTGAGAAAAAAGATTTGATATTCGCAACTACAATCACATGGAGGAATATTTGCTATAAATTATGATCAAGAAAACCATTTCTTTTTAATTAAATTCTCCTGTAATGTTAATTGATAATAATCTTACATGAGTGTTACTGCTGCCATTTTCGTGTTAGAGCAACCAGAAAATATGGTTGGGGCCAAAAGTACTATAATTTTATTTCGATCAACCTTTTTCTCTCAGTGTGTGCAAAATGTCAACGGTTACGCGTAGCAGCGGCGTACTTCGCGCGCCAACTGCGGCGTTCATTGCGCTAATTAAGAAATTATTACAGATTAAGAACTTCGAAGCATCGTTCGCGCGAATACGCGGAGTCGTCCTCCAGATGGTGGCTTATAGTGCGCAGATGACTGCGTGACTATCGATCGGCGCGGTCGTTTCCTACTCGAGAAAGTTTACGGCGCGACGTGTCGGTCGCGACTCTACTCGCGCTCTACTCGCGAACCATGAAATATCGCCCGGCTGCTTTCTACGATAAAGTCGCCGCAGGATCATCGCGACACAAATTGCTACGTTGAAAATCACTGCCGGCGACGGGGGAATCTGGATAATCAATAATGAGCACGTGCCGCGAGCGCGCGCGCCACGAGAAACTCTCTCGCGGAGGTCTCCAGCTTCCGCGCGTCCTGACTTCGACTTTTCGCGATTATCACCACCGCTTGATAACTTATGCCTTTGTCTTCTCGCTAATTCCCGTTTGTTTCGAGTTCTCATTGTCTGCCTCGGAATGTCGAGACGAGCACGACTGCAAGGGGATTTGGCAAACGAGATATTTCTATTGTTCGAACTTTTAAACCAAGAGACGTTGGATAATATACAACGGGAAGACGTAACGTCTTCTTTCCATCATCTCTCTCGGTTATAAATACCGGAAGACAAGCGAATAATGGCTCTCAACGTCGAGATGCCAATATTCCTTCAATTATAAGCCTCATGGCTGCAAACGGACGGGAGAATCGCACTGTTTGATATGTTGAAAAGTTTTCTTTTTTCTCTATCGACCATTAAACGTGTTCATTAAATGTTTAAATCCGCCTCGTGAGCGTCGGTTCCGCTTTTAAGACGATACCGTTATTTTATCGACGCAAGAAACTTCCTTCGTTTCTCGGGAGGGAGTCCTGCCTATAAGATACTTTATTATTATCTACGCCATTAATGAGCTGCAAACTCACCGCGAAAGCGGAAGCCAGCAACTTGTCGGTGAAACACTCACGGGAAGTTGTAAAATCCAGAACGATCTTTTGCTTATTAACTGCTAAGTGTTACAATCCAAGTTGATATTCTACGTTAAACTTGCAATCGTCGTGCTTGCAGATCAATAAAACATCCCTATAGATGTATTCCTAGATAGATTTAGCGTTCGCGTAAACTGCTGTGCTTCTTTGATATTACAAATTGTAACTTATTGCCGTTTTCTCCATGTGGAGATTTAAAGAGACTCGCGGATTCCCCGAGTTACCCGAGTCGAAACTTTGATTCAACATTGGCCCTGCAAATTCCATCGAATTTGAAGAGTCAATAAAGAATCTCGAGGTATACAAATTATTGACTTACTTTGATTCTCTGTAGATGGTCGTTTTACTGCTGTTTTCTCTATGTTGAAACTCGAAGATGTTTAATCCTCCGAGTGGCAACCAGGATCATTTGTGGGATAGCTTGTTTCTCGGAGCATTTGTGTTTAAAAATCATTAAAAGTAAAATACTTAGCAATTTATTTTTCACAAAAAGCTATGTGGTCTTCAACTAGAAAGGTAAAGAAAATTTCAATAATTTTTTTTCGAGCAACCAAAGGAAAAAATCGAGGAAGGCACTAATGATCCTGCTTGCTCTAAAGGAAGCGAAAATATGTTTTCACTCGAAGAGTTGAGAAACTCGAAGAAGTATACTCGCGCGTTCAAGAATTACCTACCATTAAATTTAATATATTCTAATAAGGTTTATTTATTTTTATATTTATCTGTTCATTTTTATATTTATCGATTTATTTATTTATATATTTATCTTTATGTACTTATTCATATTTATCCCGTTATTAGAAAGCTGGAATTTGGTGGATTTTTTTCCTCTTTTTTTGTTCTATTTTTATAATTTCTCAAACCTTATAATCTCTCATGATTTTGTGGAATATCAAAATTTAATAACAGTTAACAGAAAAAAATCTTAAAGATATTACAAAGATTTCAAAAGAATGAAATAGAATGCTGATCTCTCATCTCACATTTCCAACAACGGGTTATTTGTATATTTATTTATTTATTTAATCCTAAGACTGCGAAGTGTTTGGAGTCACGATTAGACAATGAAGATTTGAAATTTGAAGTTTACCTCGATTTTTTCGCGAAATCTAAAGCAAAACGCGATCAAAGCCGTCCTTTCGCTTCGCGAAGAGAATGTCGGAAAAATTGAGCGCCCGAATGCATCGAATGCACCAACGCTCGCTCACTGTCATTTTCAGATGAAATACGAAACGCGTGCGTGAGAAAAGTCAGATACAAACAATGGAGCTATTGTGAAATAGTCGATGTACGTTCCATATAACGTCGCTCTTGTATACGTTACATATAACAAGATCAAAACTAAGGTGACTAGATGTCTCGATTTTTCACCCTTTGTCTCGAGTTTTTTCGAATGTTATTTGGGACACCGATTTGTCATCATTTTCAATGACTGTCAAACAATTTTCGAATCTTTTTACCTTTCTCCTCCCGCTTCACACATTTATCAAGTGTCCCGAAAGGATACTTTAAGAGTGGGAAATCTAGTTACCTTACATATACCACGAGAAGAAACGAGATTACTTACAAATTACGTCTTCACGACACGCCCCGGTGATCGCACATCGCTTTTCTCGACACTTCCCGACATTTATTTTCCCGACATTTATTTCTGCGTAAGATTTATTTTCGACGGGTTAAAGATGCGTAAAATGCTGAGCGATGTCGATCGATGTGTCTACGGTGGTTGCTCGATGCAGAAAATTCGAGAATCAAGATGGTCGCGCGATTGTTGAATCGCGCTGAAAATATACGCCAATATGTGAACGGCGCCGCGGCCGAAAAGAACGCGTTCTATGAGATACTTTTCTTTCCATATCTCTTTTCCTAATAAGCTGACGCAACCGTAACGCAACAAGCTGAATACCCGTATCTCTCTTTCTTATTCTCTGATTGTCATTGCATTTCTAATTCCCGTTCAATAAATCCGACGATCGCCCGATTCTATTGCTACTTGAGCGAGTCGATGTTATTAGCAAATGTAAGGGATGTCGGCACGACACGTCGCGACAAGCATCGGCCGTATATACCGCGAGGAAAAACGAGAAGATTACTTACAAATGATGTCTTCACGATACGCCCCGGCGATCGCACATCGCTATTCTCGACACTCCCGAGACTTATTAACGCGCGAGACTCACTTTCGACGGATAAAAGACGCGAGAAACGCGGAGCGATGTGTGCCCATGGTTGCTGCTTGGCGCGAAAAGATCGAGCATTGATTTATTATCTAGATTGAATAACTACGATGACAACCTCGTAGTGCGAAACAAACGCGATTGGTCTAGAAGGGTTAGTAATTCGAGCAAGTGGTTAAGGCGTCCGCCGTACAGATCGCGTCGTTGTAGAAGCGATCTCGTTCGCATCACTAGCGGCATTCTTACATTCATGCACTTTTGGCACTTTCGGCGCGCTAATGAACTTTTGGTGTACGTGATTGACAGCGCGCGCGTATGCGATCTTTTTATGCAGAGCAATTGCCATGGATACAACGCTCTGTATTCCATACGTCTTTCGCTTGTGTCCTGTAAATCTCTTGCGGAAATAAATATTAGAGTGCCGAAAACAACGATATGCGGTCGTCAGGCATATCGTAAGTACATTATTACGGAATAATCTCCTCCCTTCTCGACACGTACAGCTAAAGTGATCAGACGTCCCGATTTTTCACTCTTTGTCCTGAATTTTTTCGAGTTTTTTTGCTATTTGGGAATTTTTTCTATTTGGAATACCGATTTGTCATCATTTTCAATGATTGTCAAATAATTTCGCGAAAAGAGCGAGGATCTTAATTTCGGGTCTTTTTATCTCCCTCCCCCCGCCCCCCACTTCACACATTTATAAAGTGTTCCGAATTCAGGGCTGGGAAATCTGGTCACCTTATCAAAACGTGAATTACAAGCGGCCTCCTCACGACTTATCTTAGCACCTACCTTGAGATCTTACAGCCGATGTCAAACTCCCTCGATGCATCTCCCTTCGCGGGAGAAATGTCGGAAAAATTGCGCAAACGGATGCATTCGATGCGTAAAAACTACTCGCCAATTGCCACTCACGATAGTTGCGCACCGCTCGGCCGGAAAGTCTCCGAAAACGTACATCGTTCACGCGGCACCCGGAAGAAGTAAAAATCCTCGGCCACATCGAACGGTTCAGATCAACTAGTTATTTAACAAATGTGCCTGTGCCTTTCCCACTAAGTTAATATATCAATTACACACTCGCGATTGGCAATTGGCGACTATGTTCGAACGAAATTGATATAAATTTTGTTAGATCTAACTTTGTTAGATTCTAACTTTTTAGATCGGACGAGCAAATGTTAAATCATTTAATAAGAATGAATGGGTAGATATGTGGGTAAAAGAACAACAATAAATCTCATCTTTTCCTAATTTTTCTTTTTTGTTTTTTTGATATTTTTTTAAACCCCTTAAGTGGTATATCTGCGGAGAAATTTTGTCGTAAAATATTAAATTCCTTTCGATTTGTTTAAATACTATTGTTTAACACTATTGTATGTTTCATAACTAAAACAAACAAGCAAATCAGATATATTTTATATCCCATTTTTCATAATTTTTCCAAGAAATTAGCAATAAAGAGAAAAGAAATCTAAATATGTTTATTTAAAAAAGGAAAACCCTGTCCCCTCTAGGAAAAGTCGCAAAGTAATTTTAAATTACACCACTTAAGAAATTAATGGAAGTTTTGATGAGATTTGTAGCTCTCAAAAGAACTGATTTGAAGCTGTAAAAATAAAGATGACAGTTATATGTGTATGTCTAATAATGCTGTTCAATAATATAGATTTATGTTTAGATTCGGTACACGATAACAAAGCCAAACGGAAGTAAAAGAAGGCGCTCGCAGATGTAAATAAGATCGAATGCGCGGGCAAAAAAGCATTATTAAACATAAAAATCCGTACTTGAGATATATATATATATATATATATATATATATATATATATATATATATATATATATATATATATTCTAAAGCCGGCGTTCATAAAGTTGTAAATTATATAAAATATTTGATTGAGAACATAGTTAATTACGAATTCGTATACGTAAATCATCATTCAGCTCTTTGGATCAATATCTCTTGTACGAAACAATGTAATCAATAATGCAAATAAATAATAATGTTAAAAATAGAGTTAAAAATATAATGTTAATAATAATGTTAAAATAGAAAAAATGTAACAATACAAATCAGATTGACGATTAATCGAATATCAATGAAACTCTAATTATATGTCCAACGATAACAAATTATGAATGCCGGCTTGAATTTCGACTCGGGTATTTCTTCATTCTCAGTATGTGCGTAAAACATCCTTTAAAAACGAAAACTTCCGGTATAATAAGTGACTTAACACACCTTGTGTGGAAATATATGATATATCTCCACCGCGGTCGACGTCCTCCATCCTGGTTGCCCGACCCAGTATCCAGACTGCTCCGTCGTGGCACTGACACTGACACTCGCGTGAACACGATTTAATCGAAGACGTGTTAAATAACGTGATGTCGACGAGAGACTGATTAACCTCTGTCCACAACCTTGCTTTAATTCTTAAGCCGTAAGAAATTGACCAACCACAGTTGATTATTTTTAAAATAATCGACTGTGGTTGGTCAACTTATTACGGCTTAAAGATTAAAGCAAGGTTGTGAACAAGGAGTAAGTGTCTCCAAATATCGACGGAATAGTTTAATCACTCGAGAGGAACAACAGATAACGCGCCGACACACATAGTCCGTAGTGTGCGTGTCGCTCGCCGACTCGGAACTGAATGGAGACATCCGAAAACGTGCGTGAGGCACGAAGATGAATTTGACCGTCTTGTAGAACGCGAATGCTTGATTACGCAGAGCGACAATAAATAACGCGCCGACACATGTAGTCCGTTGTGTGCGTGTCGCTCGCCGGCCTGAAACTGAATGAAAACAAAAAAAGTTCACGAGGCACGAAGGTAGATTTGGCCAATGTTTTGATTGTGTAGAAGGACAATAGATATAGACCGCGATCCGTTACACGCTCCCAACGGCCGCGAGCGTGACGGATCGCAGCCATAGTATATGTCGATAGACATACATATCTATCTATATATATATATTATATGTATAAATGTAATATAATATATAATATAGTAATATAATATTATTACATTATAATATATATTATATTATAATTATAATATATATTGTAATATATATAGATATAGTATAGTATATTAATACACTATATAATATAGTGTAGATATAATATGTCGTTCGCTTGTGTGTGAGCCGGAATTAAATGAAATTAAAAACATGTAAACTCAACTCTTTCCGTCGTCAATACAGTAGCGATCTAAGAATTGCAAATCTCATAGAGATTTCTATAAAAAAAAAAAAGAAAAAAAGGAAGAAGAAAACTAGAGAGAAATACACGCATTCATACGATTTGATTTTTCTTATCTCACGAAGAATTTACTTCTAAAAAATAAGGAGCTTGTTTTTAAGAGAATTTCAGTTAATTTTCTTTTGTAATGTTCCTTCTCAGGCAATTGCATCGTGTTTGAGAACGCGTTTCTGCTCGCTCCAAAGGAAGAAACAGGACTTAGGCTTTAATTACACGTGAAATCAGCGTTTCAGAATGCGTTCTTTTGAATTTCTCTTAATTGGCACATTTCTGATGGAATCACGCGAGATTTGTACACGTTCACATTCATTGTTGCACACGATCTGAAGACGCCACGTTCTCTTCGGCATCCGCAAGTGCACACACACATACACGTGTGCGCACTGCGTCTTATGACACTATCACGCGAGGAATGTGAAAGGTCTAGAGCACACCGCATCGAACGCTTCAACAACTCGGCTACGGCTGGAGCGGGCGGATAAAATCTAATGAGATCGAGAAATGCAAATTGGAATGGAGGTAAATTCATTCGTATCGGGAGCGCGTTTCGATCGGTTCAGGAAAATTTACGCGACGGGCAACTCTTAGCTCGGAATAAATTAATCCGACCACCAGAGTTAATTAATTATTTCCTCGCTCGGTCGAAGTGTGTAATGTCGGCGTGCCTCGGCCCACGTGAAGAAATTATCGCGCTTAACGTTTTGCTAGTAATTTTACGCCGCTTTCGTCACTTATATTAATTAAAACTGACCGGGGAATTACCCGAGCTATTTATTTATCTTCATTTTGGAGGTTCAGTTCACCGAAAAGCCGCATATCCTGCACTTTAACGCATGAACCTGCAACCTTTATCCACTGTTTTTCATTTTTCGCGTTACGTAAACAAGTATAACTTTTGGAACAGACGCAACTTTGATGCGATCATGACTCTTGTACTTTCTTCACCGATATATATGCTAAGCGCAGATGTTTCACTCACCTAGCGTTAAATTCTCTTTTAGCGAGATTCAAGCGACGCTTAGCGTTACACACGCTGCAAAAACACACGCTGAGTAAAAAGTACTTGGTATTTTTTGTAGCTATAATCACGTAATATGAGAGTTATCATCAGGAGAAATATTTTTTTCTTTCAGTGCGCGATCAAGTTTTTACATCATTCAACGTTGGTTCTTTTTGTTCGTTTTTCAGCTCAACTGCACGGTGAGGTCCACGAATAAGCACCGCGGAATCCCGGTGATCGTGAGGGTGTCCGACATCAACGACAATGCGCCGAAATTCACCAACACGCCGTATGAGACCACCGTCCCGGAGGTGAGCGTTTAATATGGGGCTATATTGTGGAAGAAACTGGTCGTTTTCGCTTGATATAATAGGATATCGTGACTAATCGGTGTGGTCTCGTAAGATATCGCTCGATCATCCTCTACGGAGAAGTGCCGCCGGTTCGGCAACAACCACGGTGGTTTCAATCAACGGTTTTTCCGCCGACACCGCCTTCCTCGCGCGCGCGCGCAATAAAACAGACGGTACCGCGGTGGAAAATGCGTTCACCATTAAAAGAACGGTCGGACGTAGAGCATGAAAATGCGGACATAATGCGCTGATTCACGACGTGCAGGTGTGTAAATCTATATATCTGTAACGAGTCGCGGTACGTACGGTATGCATGCGCTGCTGGAAATTCATTTCTATTATGGGTTATAATTGTGCGTATGATGGACGGATAAGAGATACGAGTTAACGAAGTGAAAGCTCGATAATTGCCACCCCCCTGCCGGCTGGAAGACGGGCTAAATAAATAACGGGGACGCCGCGCGAGAAACAGTGGAAACATTTCTAATTGGAAAGTTGAGAAGGAAGTAGCGTAAGAGAAACAGCAGAAACGTTACCCGGGTAGAAATTAATCGAGGCGGGTTTTAAGTGCGTAATGACTCTGAACAGGGATGCTCTAAAATAGATGCCTTTAGAAGGTCAAATATGACCAAGATAGGAAAATTCTAAATAGAATTTCATGAATAGACCATGAATTGATGCTGACATGGATGATTCAAAATAGGCATGTCCTCAGAAGGCTTAGGTATAGCTAAAATAGACAAATTCTAAGTGGAATTTCGCGAATGGATCATGAATTAATGCGGGAGTGCCCCAAGTGCTAATAAGGCTCGGTCAGAGGTAAGTTAGTAAATTTAAAAAAATAACTTTGGTTAAGAAACGGTTCATTAATAGTTAATGATTATAAGGTAAATATTTTTTATGAGAGTTTATTATATTTTTCATAGTTAAGTATGAATCTTTTTAGAAGAAAATTTTTTGAGTAAAAAATATGAATGGATAAATTAGCTAGAAAAAAAGAAAAAAGAGATGTTCCATATTGATGACAACAGTAATATTATATATAATAAAAAAAATTTTAATAAATATTTGAAGAAAAATTGTAATAAAATTGTAAGAAAGCATGTTAAAGAAACGTTATGATTTATACCTTAAATAAATGTGTCAAAAAATAGAATATCAATCCGTCATCTCAGTCAGAATCCATTAAGCACATCAAGATAGGGTCAGGTTTACAAGTCTAGGTGCTAATTTATATGAACGTCACACCTCTGTGTAAAGCTCAAGTAGAGACCTGTCTTCATAGAGTCCTGATAAGAGCAGAGAAAAACTTTGTAGGACCTTTTTAACCCCCGTTTTAAATCTCCACCCGAGTATAATTGGAGAATCGCAAAAATGCCGCATGACGCGCGCGTGATACGAATGGGCCCGGTATTAATGGCATTTTCCACGCATCGCGCACGTAGTATTCGCGCAGTGTAGCGTCAGGTGCGGAACTTTCTTCACGCGTCTCAGGCGCTTTCCACGCGTGACGGAATTTTTGCGGAAACTAAAAGTGTGTCGAATGCGAATCATCGACGAGCGCGAGCGCGGACGAGCTCTATTATTCCGTCCTTATCGTCGAGTCACCGCGCGTCTTCGATGAAAGTAGATTCGTCATATCGCTAAATCGACGTGAGCCATTTCGAACTGAACGTGAGCGGGAACATTGGCGATCGCCGGCCGACCAATCGGCGCACAATAAAATTTGCGGGTCAAATAAAATTTCCTGTTTCAACAAAAAACTGCAATCTCAAATTCTGAACTAGTTTCGATACTCTTCTCTTCCAATAAAAGTTAATGACATTTGGAACAACTTTGTCGAGCCAGATTTTTGTCTTTTACTTCCCTTCTAAATCATAAAGAAGTTAGATTTTTGTCGATTAAACAATTCCAATGGATACAGAAGTTCGAAACTTATTACTTCAACAATTAATAAAAATTAGTAACATAATAGTAATAGTCTTACTTAATTCAATAGTTTTTACTTACTAAAATTTCAGGCACTATTTAAATTAATTTAATTTGTTAAGTTAAGGTAAGATTTAGCGAGTCTATGTCAATTTGTATGAATTTTTTCAAGCTTATAATCAGGATTTAATAAGGATAAATATTTAATTTCGATTTCAATATCTGTGCCTTATATTAAATTAGATGCCTTATATTAAATTAGATGAGATATGAAATGAGTTATATTATCTACTGTTTGATCAAAAAGTATTTCTAAATTTCTTTATGTCTAATTTCGAGAAGAAAAAAAGCAAAAGACAAAAATCTGATTCGACAGAATTATTTTAAATTTAATTAGCTTTCATTCAAAGAAAGAAGATTCGATATCGGTTAAAATTTCAAAGCTGTAGCTTTTTTTGAAACATGAAATTTCACCTGATTCTACTATGCAGCGCCACGCATATCGTGAATTATTTTGCCTTCGTGCATTCGTGGTCCGTTATGTCGGAAATAACGCGTCTTAGTACCGAACAATTTAGCCGAGGGCGATGCGAAATCCACGTACGTATGTGCATCTCGATCGAATACGAGTCGCGACTTTGCGCTGTACGCAATTTTGCGTGATGCTTTTATACCTGCGATGTAACCCCAAAATTATTGCGCGAAAACTTTAACAACGTATTCCGGGATTTAATCGAATTAGAAAATTCTACTGTGAAAATATCAGGGTCACGATAATTTCCAAGTTATGAGTTGTGCATAAAATTCGTATTTCCGAACATGCATTCCGTGAATTTAGTGTTAAATATCCGTTCGCGAAACTGCCGACGAATAAAAAGTGTAGAGTAGAGATCAGAAATAAATTGTAATTTACGAGTGCAATATGAAGTCATCGATTGCGATCGAAAGGCACTAGAAGTTGAGAGCTCGTGGCAATTTATAGCTTCAACTTCGTTAACTCAGTCTTTTCTGCTCGGCTATTATATTCCCGTCGAGAGGCTTAATAAAGTGTAAATCTCCATTTAAAAGCAGCGTGTCGTGCCGCGACCGTTTCAGAGCTCGGCGAGGAAGGAAACGATTCCGCCAAGATAGCCCTGGTGGCTCCAGATTATCGCCTAATTAAAGGCGCTTTTGCATCCACTCTTACCGTGGAAACCCGGCGAAATACGTAGGGCCCCGCGCAACCTTTGCTCCACCTGCCGTGCATAATTGCGGAATCGCGGGAGTTCCCGAGATCGGGATCGCGGAACGTCGGGCTCGCGCATGATTTCCGTGCGTTTGAGCTAATTAATCCATAATGAGCTCGGGCAACCGGTTCCGGGGACACGCGGGACTCATCGGCGCGATAATCGCCTTCGCGGCTGCAAAAAGACCAGTCGCGAACGGTTTATTTTCGTTTTACTTATGCTTTCGCTTATCTAGTACTTGCAGAGAAACACGCGGCAATTGACGACACAATGTCGCAACAAAATCAGTGACGAAGACTTTCTCGGTCTTTACGACCCTGTAGCTTTGCTATTCATGTATCGGGATCTCTTCTTGTCAAGTTACTCGCGAACTATCGAAGTTAATCCGACCTGGAGACAAGAGACAGGGGCTAGAAGTCACACTGGTCATTTGTCACAAAGCTTATATTCCATGTAATAAAGAAAAGAGTATATTCTTCTCTACACTGAGAGAAAAATATAGTTGCTTTCGGCGTCAACTATACTTTTTTCTGATTTTAACCAGAAAAATAATTAGAAAAACCATCTTTCTAATAATATTTACTAAAACAGTGGTTCTTCTAATTATTTTTGTGGTTAAAATTACAAAAGCGCATAGTTGACGCCAAAGGCAACTATATTTTTCTCTCAGTGTATAGTACAGATTGTATCATGTTAGTCAGATGAAATGGTTTATGACAAAAACATGAATCACGCACAATATTTACAAACACTTCTTCAAAATTAGGCGTGGTGAGTCAATCTTTTCTTGTCTCTACTTATATTGGTCCGTTAGTTTTGGAATTTCTCAACTAAACCCGGTCGCAATCTCTCAACTAAACCCGGTCTCCCCTGTTGTCCGCAAGAGACGATACACCCCCCTCGTTAGGAAGTCGCTCTCATCTCCGAGCTGCGAGGAAGAGCCTTTGATTCCGTTAGATAAGCGAAAATGTGATGAACAAGCGTGTATTGGGCCCGAGGTTTAGGACCAACGTCGTATTCCGAGGGGTCGGAATTGCACGCCAGCAACGAGAATATACATTCCGGTCGCGCCGCGCACAGTAGTCGGACTTATCTCTGCGGATTAATCGGAAATGCGCGCGGCTTTCGCCGCTGCAAAAAGCCGCTGAATTATTTTCGCGTAATCCCCAACGAGGTCTCGCCCCTACCCCCATAGATTCTCGCGCACGCACGTTCTCGCGGCGTCCTCGCGAGCAACCTGCTCGGCCTGTTCCGAGAGTCGAGCGCGCACGGTCGAATTATTAATCCCGACGGCCGAGGTCATTTGACCCCAGCGGCCTTCAATTAACCAGCATCCCTTGAAATCGCGTCTACGCGCCGCATAAATTTAATCCCGCTCGATTCCGCAAGAACCAGCGGAATATATCGTCCTGCGATTTCTCATCGCAGCTGGAAGCACGAAAAGCCGTGACTTCCAGCGCGTATCTCGCGCTGCTTCCTCCCCGGGTGACGCGGACAAATTGTATTGGAAATAATTTCCTCGTGCTGCTGCAGCTCACTCCGGTCGGCTCCACGATCTTCAAGAACGTGATGGCGGTCGACGCCGACGCCGGCGTCAACGGCATCGTGGAGTACTCGATCGCGCCCGGCGACAGCAGCATGATCGGCGGCAACGAGGGTGTCGGACGCGACAGGATTACCACCGCCGACGGCTACGGTTACTTCAGTATCCATCTGCCGCACCAGGGGCAGGTCACGGTCAATCGTACGCTGGACTACGAGAAGACCCAGCGTTACCTTGTCACCATCTTGGCCTCGGTGAGTCTTGATTTTCTGTCTTATTATTGCCGGAATTCAAAATGCGACGATAACGTTGATATATTGAGAAGAAAAATTTACTTATGGAACGTAGAGTTTTTTCTGCGAAATGTGAAGTTTACTTCTATGAAGTATCTAAAAGATCTATTGTGATTAGTTCGACATTGCATATTGATGTATACGTGTGTGCATGCGTGTGACTTTTTTGTTGTTCCTTACTTTTCGTGTTACCCAGGATCAACGACGTGGACGTGATGAGTGATTGATCCCTTGTGTGTGTGTGTGTATGTCAGCAGAGATACGGTTCGTCACATGTCGAACTAATCAATAGATCTTCAGCGTACGTGAATCTAATATTGCTGCTTTTAAACACTTGTAGCAAAGAAATCTGTCCATGTTCGAAGGAATTTTTACCTACGAAATTTATGATCAGGAGGTCAAAAACTACAACATATCCAGTTTTTAGACAATTTTGAAATCACTTTTCTATATGTTTTGTCCTTTGTCATTGAAACGTTTTTTTGTTTCTTCGTTACTACTTCTCACTTAGCGCCAGTCGACGAGTTTGCTTATTTGGTAAACTGTCCGTCGCGTGTCTCCTGATACGTGTACCGTTGCAACATACACATTATCTGCCGAGTATAATAATCGAGAGTAATAATGAGTGTCGGTCAGGGATACGTTTGCGCTGCACGACATCGAACTGAAGACCTGCGCGACAACCGTGGAAAATCTTTGCGAATCATGAGGAAGTAACGGTACACATTTATCGGCACGCGTATATTGTGAATTATATAGCGTCGTATTTTCAAGTAGACTACATCCGGCCCGGAAAAGACTTTGACGTTGTGATTAAACGCCAGTTTTTGATTTGGTGAAATGGAAATATACAAAAATATTGCTAAAGGGTAATTTTACTAATTTTTTCCTGCAAAACCTGAAGCAGAACGGTGCGTTGCTATCGCCATTAAAATTTTGTCAATTTTGTGTTTTTACTCCGCAATATGCGATATTATCGAGCAAGTGTGCTCGAGCAATCTCAAATGCTCTTTCGTTCGTACTTGTCTTTACTTAGAAATAGCGCGCAATTTTCGTCAGCATATGTCATCCCTCATTTACGACATCACAAATCCGACATGGTCGGCGGGGTACAAAGAAGTCTTAAGGGGATATCGATCGCGAATTAATTCAAGCACGAACAAAGTTTTCCGCCATTCTTCACGAGCGCTCCTCATAACGGATACGTTATCACGCATTATCACAGCGTGGTATCTATGTTACCTAACCGCTCGTTACCTGTTACCTCCATTCAGCCGTGATAATATAACAAGTGTACAACGCCGCGAGCGGCGTAATAAGCATCGTATAACGTAAGTTTGAAGTATCCTTAGCGCACTCGATGGGAGTGCACAGTAGCGTCGATTTTGCGTCAACCGTCACGTTTGCCGTCTCGTCGCGTCGGCCGGTGGCCGCGTCGTGTGTCGGTGTAAACTAATCGTTCATATATAGATGCGCGTGTTCCATTAATTTAATACATCACGGCGAGAGGCTACGTGGCGGCGGCGGGCGAGAGGATGTGGGCTGGTCAGCGGTCAGTTCGCGTGGGCCGAAGGAAGAGGACCGCGCAACAGAGAGCGATGAGTCACAAGCGACTGGTATCCGACGTCGGAAAACCATATTTGCGTTAGCGTATAGCGCTTCTCTCCCCGTGCAGGTTTCTTGTCCGCTTGATTGTTATTAGACTATGTGCAGATCTCGGGAACCCACTCGATTCGCAGCACGACTGAGACTCGTCCTCTGCACGGCGCTCCTTGGTGCTTGTCCTCTTTTGTTTTTATTGTTTCATTTCTGTTTGCGACCCGAGTTTGTCTCAATTAGATACGAGGCGACTTCAGTGTTGGGCAATAAGGGGATACTGGAGCTGAGAGGAATTTTTACCAACAGAATACTGACTTTTTTCTGTATAAAATTATAAATATTATGAAAAGGATAGCGTGATTGCATTAGCAACGATAATTACATTATCGACATGTTTGAAATTCGTCACCGACTTCAAAGAGTAAGCGATTCAGCGATTAAAATTTTCTTTGGCTCAAGTAATCAGCAAATCAATAATCAAAGCTTTTAAATGATATAGAAAAGTTTCGTAAAATATCAAATTTCTTTTGACTTATTTAAACTATTGCATTTTTTGCTCACTCATAGCAAGTACAAATGAAAAATAGATATATTTTGTATATTATTTTTTCAGATTCTTCAAAGAAAGTAGCAATAGAGAGAAAAAAAGTGTAGATATACTTATTAAAAAAATTTTCCTCCAGATGAAATCGCACGCTTATCTTAAATCGCAACTGAAGAGGTTAATCAATCGTCATACATAAAGTCATAAATAATTGTATTAATTAATTATTAATTGTGACGTGATTAATTATTTCCTGATTAATTTCACCAATTACTAAATTATTTCACATACACGAAGACTGATTCATTTTGGTTACTGATTTGCCGATTACCGATTCAGTCTGAAAAAATTTCAATCGATTAATACCCAACATTGGGCGACTGTAAAATTAATTTTAGGATTAAAAGCGTGTACTTTGATCAGCTTATGGCGGATATTTTTTTCCTCAAAATTTCATTACGAGTCTCTCAAACTCGATGCTCTTAATCTCCAACTAAATCTACTCATGGTTAGATTTCGGATTACAAAACTGCTCGAGCGAAATTCGCTGGAAATTAACGGAGGAATATTGGGGTTTAAAGCAAACCATGGTACTGGTCGGTGAGTGCACTCTCGTTGACACTCACGGGGATCGTATTTGATATGTACATACGATAAAATTTTCGCTGCTTTAGCCGGCTGCTTTAGCGTCAATGAATGGGACATGTGCGACGTGACGTCCACTAACGCGATATTTCTGAATTCGTTCGCTCGTATTATCTGTAGTGGGGCATCTCGGCGTAATTCACGCGCGGCTATATCGCAATAATTTCGACGACCCCGACGTTCACGCGCGCGCGAGTATAATTATATGCGAGGCGCGACGAACGTACGCATGCTTCGTTACGTGTATACGATCCTCTCGAAACACGTCCTGCGTGCTCTGTGTCGCAGATTAGAAACTGATATACGTACAAGCTCTCTCGCAGGCGTGCATTCACTAAACGGTATTACAAGCCGACGGCAACGGCTCCACGTTGGCCAGGTGGAGATGCGCGACTCACTCTTTCTCACATCTAATGATTTTAATGGCACTAATCGATCCTGCAGTTTCGCGCAAATATGCAAACAGCCGCGCGACGAGCGGCTCGTTAATTACAGTTACACGCGTCCCGTCTAAATCATTTGCGATTAAATAATTAATTGCGTCTGTCAATCGCGTCTATCTGGAAAGCGTTATGCGATTTGCATAACGTATGCTCCGAGTGTGCGGATATTCGCGAATGAACGAGGAAAATTTTCAGGTTATGAGATTATAAACGACTCCTTCTCCCTCTCCCCCTCTCCGAGCGTTTTTTCACGATCTATTTTAAATCCACGGATCCTTTCCTCATTCATGAATATGAAATTAATTCCTCTTCGACGAAGATATCGAATCGCGAGAGATCGCTGATTTACAAATGATCATAAATCTGCGCACTTTCGTAAATTGAGAATCGATTGAAAATAGCGTGCTGTCCGTCCGATGGAATCGTTTTACACAGAAAATGTTCCCTTCTTTCTCGTTGCGAGTTAATCGAGAGGATCGCAAATTGTGGAAATTACGGAAAATATGTTCGGAAGCTGCGGAATCGTTTGACGAAGAATCGTTTTCTGTGCGAGCTGATCGAGAGAATCGCAATTTGAGGAAATTATGGGAAATATGGCGTGCGCTTCTAGCATTTACGATAACCATTTAGTGGACATATCGGAATGCAAGCCGACAAAAATAGCCGCCGGGGTAACTGGATTGGAGAGCGATGCAACTGATTCCGATGCATACTTCTCGCGATTTCGCGATCGGTGCCAATTCAGCGAGCGCACCGGCGCGAAATAACGAAAGGATCGTGTGTAACGGTAACACCGGCACGGAACAACAATCTTTCCATTTGATACGCATGGTAACGTATCGTTCGCGGTACCGTAAGGCATTAACCGTTCGGCACACTCGGCGAGATTAGAGGCCGCCGATTGCGAGTCGTACTTGTAGCTATTTGCATATCGCCTCTGCCGAACTCGATATTGTTGTTCGGCGCGCGCAGATACGCGAGTCACTGATGCGGATTAGGATTCACCCGCGAATTGTCAACCGCTCGTGTCCAGGCCGATCGCGCGACATTTGTCGGCAGCTTACGCTCCGTAACTCGCCGCTCTTTGCTGACGAAAACGCAGATTAGATCGAGGTGCAACCGTGCATCACGAGACTTGGCCATCGCGGGAGACTTGGCTCGGTTTATTTTCGATCGCGAGCATTCATTCGTTTGTCGTGACATCGGCGTGTCGCGTGCCTTGGATCACTGTAATTATTAGCCCTTTCGTATCTTCTACGTCCCCTATTTATAAAAAAAATCACATCATTAAGACAAATAGTCTTATCGATTTCTATCTCGACTTGTTTTAAAGAGGAAGGTTAAACCTACATATAAAAAATTAGTATACTTTTAAATTTAATATTTTTGATAAAATATTGTTATCTAAACTTTTCAAGAAATCCTTATATTCTTGAAATGCTAAACTCACTGGAAATCAGGATGTATTCCGGATAAATCTGATGAACTTGTGATAGATTCGCGAACATCATAAACTCATGAGATACTTCAAACATGTAACATTGCGATACCTATTTGTCCGTGTATAATTTTCCAACGTTGAGATCGAAGGAGACCTCATTCCAAAGAGCTTTCAAAGAGCGGCTGTTTCACGTTGAAAACGAGGCGATCTGAAGCGGTAGGAGAGAAAGGGGTGGTAGGAAGAGCAGAGAATGCAACGAACACATTGCCATCGACGCGACTCGCTACAAGTGACCTATGTTGTTGCAATATATTAATAAAGATCCGTCCGTGACGGCGCGTCTTTCATGCGAGTGAAAGTGAGACGCTCATTAGCGACTATCGCGTATTCGTGAACTTCCTCCCACGTGATCGCCGCGCAAGATTGTTCGCGATCGGCGTGACGAATCGTCATAGCGCGGGGCCAGGTATCGCGCAACGTTAACGTAACGTGCTACCTACGTGGTACGCGCGCCTGGTATGATAATATAATCAGGAAACGATATAAAATGTCAAATCCACCCTGCGCCGCGCGCGCGTGCACGCCAACGGAACGATACTTTATAACTGTACAATAAGCGGCGTCTATTTACTCTTATGACGGCACTTACCCGTCGCGGTTATTGTCACGCTCGGTGGTCGCGATCGTGCGCGCTCGCATTAAGAATTATCCCTTGCACCGGCATTTATGCACGTAAGAGCGGCTCTATGAAATACAGTCGGCTAAGCGTAGATAAGTTACACGCCGCACGGCAAAAGCTCGCCATCAGATAGAAACATGAGTGCATCGACCGCCAACTCGTGGCATTTTCCCGCGCGTTTTTCCTCACGTCAGACGGCTATGCGTTTTGTCGTGTATACGTTGTCATGTTGAGCCAATCTGTGCGCGGCTGAGCTACGAGATCTTTCCAGTTAACATTGTACAGAAGTCACGAGTCAAAATTTTTGCCCGCTTCCGACCTGAACTCTTACCGATGAATACATCCTGAAGAATCAGTGTCTAATGCATATAGACACTCGATTTAACGTCTTTGAATGGCAAAAAACGCCACTTGGAAGCTCTGAAGTGGCAAAAAATGCCACTTGGAAGCTCTGAAGAGAATTTCTCAGCAAAATTAATAGACTATGTAAAATCAAATAATATATATAATATGAAATAATATAAATAATAGGTTTTATGTAGAATCAAAAGAAGTTAATGCAGACTTTATAGTATTAAAATAGAATGTTGAGGTTAAAAGTGGAATCAAAATTTCGACTCAGTTAATCGCGATGATCGATCAATGTAAAATAAAACAACTAGTTATTGACCCGTTTTTTCATCATCTCTTTGGAAAAACTTTGTTTTTCTTAATATCAGCGACAGTGGTTCGCACTTTTAACTATAAAGTTCCCTTTCAGAATCACAGAGTAACGTGAAGCATTCAATTATTGGCATCTCCTTGGTATTGACACCCTAGAGAAAGAAAACCTGGTTTTCTTTGCGGGCAACATCGCGATTGCTTCTTATCAGCATATGGAAAAGACTCGAAATAACTATAATTTTAGTCAGATTAACCATTTTTACTCCATCGGTATAACGATTTCTACTCACGACGGCACAAAACGCGATGAATGAGCTGCCATTCGGCGTTGATTGATCGGCTTTAATGAAAAAATCAATCCTGCACACTTATCCCGAAGAGCGACACGGCAATTATCCGGCGCGAGTCGGGAGGAATGTGTCGGTGTTGTGAAAATTCCACGAGCGAGAAACGTCCTTCGCGCCACGTTCGACATGTTAATGCTTTCCCCGGCTATCCTCGATCACCTTTTAATCTTATCTGCAAGCGCGACACAGTTTCGCGTAAACGTGGTCGCCGATCGTGGGCCCGGCGAACAAAGAAAATTACGCGCCGTCGGGGTATCCGCGAGCAGAACAACGCAAGGTGGGCAGTGGATACGGACTTATATGCAGCGGTGCATGCCGCACACGTGAGGTGCACGAGGTAGGAGAGCCGACTTGCTTGCGAGTATTAGTCACCGTTCGGACTGCGCGACGCGACGCACTACGTGCGGAATTTCGATTTCCTTGAGCGTCGCGGTGCCGACGTGGCCGATTCCGTCGCGCGCGCGGCGAATCCTTCCGTCGCGGCTGATCGCCGAATGGAAAACACGATCGCGTACACGGCGAATCCGACAGTGATGTACATTGAATAGTGAAATGTCAGTGGTGTATCCGTTTCTAATGCATAGTGCGTCCATCTCGATCGTTGTGTCGTGTCAGTGCGAAGGTTCGATGTTTGGTAATAAAATCGTCCTCTTGCGAAGGACGACACGATTTTTTTTCTTTCTCTCTCTCGTTCTCTGCCTCCTGTTCTAATATTAAGACGAGCAATGCCATATCGCGTCTCTCTCTCGCGAATCGGAATCGGTACGTTCGTTACGACATCAGGATCGTCATCGTAACCGCGTAATCGCTGCGCACGCAGAAGGATCTGTTTCGTAATCGTTCGCGCGGTGGAGTTCTGCCACGTAGCCGTGATTGAAATTAAAATAAGACGCAACGAAAGGAATTGCGTTTAATTGATACAGAGGAGACGACGGGGCGTCGGGCATTACACCGTCGTTACGTGTCTTTTTAATGGAGCCCCGGCTTTCTATGAGCGCGCTGGGAGAGCAAGACGTCTTGCGCTCTCTCTCTCTCTCTTTCTTTCTCTTTCTCTCTCTTGTGCGGAGTAATACTCCGTGACACACGTACGCGCACATAACGGTCCGCTCGTGCGCGAATTCTTTCATTTGCATCGCGTCCACGGCACGAGATTAATGAGACGCGTTACGGAGGAGCCCGCGGACGTTTGTCAAGCGAACGGCATTAAAACGCGGCTACGAGGAAGCGTTTCCACGGTGTGTGCCGAGCGCGCGTCGGCATTAGCATGGGTAAAAAGTGCCTCCCGATGAATCCGCCGCGAGCGAACGCGAGGACAGGAAGAATCGATATTTCAATTTCATCGCTTCATTGTTCAAATTCACATACTTCGTCGCTCGCTGCACAATCTGCCTTTTTCCTCCATTTGTTTTTTTTCTTCGTAATATCAGGCAATCCGGAATGAGCTTGTCGTTCCGAGCTTGTCGTTTTTGCGATGGAAAGTTATGGGGAATTTTAATTTTAATAGAAAATTTCACGGAATTTCGATTAATGTTGCGTATTGATCAATGAACATTTTCTTTAGCTAAAATAATCGACAAATCAATAATCAGAATTAATGTAATATCGTCACGTATAGAATCATAAATAAATAAATAAATATATATATATATATATATATATATATATATTTTTTTTTATTTTTTTTACTTCAAATATATTTTTTGTAGGTCTAACAAAAAATAATAGTAGCAACATGCATATAAGGTTATAATCGTTAATGCTGCAGTAATATTTACTACAAAAATAGTCTCTGAACTTCTCTAAATCTCTTGCTATACGATTGTAGTTACAAATATCAAACGCTTTTTTCTCAGTGTGTCAAGAAAATGAATTTCAAAAAGTTTCAATCGTAGAGGTTTCAACAGTCATCAATTTCATAATTATATGGGAGTTTCAATCAAACATTTGCCTCGAAAATCATCGAGATGACACTACAGTAGTTTTACTAATTCGAATAACGCGTGTATGTTCGAGAGAGGATCCGGTGAGAAATATAAAAAGCGCGGAGGAGAGTGGAAATCTCAAACGGCACATCGGACAGCGCGACGGGAACGCTCGCGATCTCGAGCATGTGCGGCGGAATAAATAGGACATTACGTGTGCTGAAACGTAATGGACGGCTCGCGATTTGCGCGAGAGGAAGCAAGCGACTTCCGGAACAACTTGTGTATGGAGTCCTTCGCGACGACGGCGAAGGAACGCGCGCGCGCGCGTCGCGAAACGTTGATTACAGATCGGTCGCTTCCGCCTTCGGCGAATGTCGACTGAGAGTATCGGTGTGACTCGGTCCCAATAAGACATCGGGGCCCGAAGGATACAACGTCCCGCAGTTTTGCGCAAAACTAGCCGAGCCGCGCCGCGCTTGAAATTTTACACGGTAATCTCGCCGACGATCCGCGACGGCGATTTTATCGGACCGGGAAAAAGCGGACGCGTCTATGCCTGTGTATATGTTTATATGCGCGTGTGTGTGTGTGTGTGTGCAGATCGCGCAAAGTGCAGTCGGAAAGTTTGCGGAGAGCCCGCGGGGCGCCGATTTCGCGGCCGTTGGTCGATCCGCACGCATGATCGGGTACCGACGCTTGGGGATGCGTTTCGCAGATTGTAGGCGGACGAAACTGCGACGATGCATCGGCCATTCCGTACGTGACGGAATATTCCGTGCCGTCCGCGATGATACCGATGTAAATGATCCAACGTTACGTAAAGCCTAATCCCCCGGTGCCGCGATGACGTGGACGGTTGCCGCGCTGAAAACATCGCGGAACAACTCGATCACGCCGATACGTCGCCCGTAACATCGAAGATTTGCTCTCTTCTTGCGGTTCATCGCTCGACAATGCGCTCTCAAAATGACTCGTCGCTCTCAAAGTGACACTCGCCGCTCGCGGAGAGCTCTCAATAATGAAAGATGCGCCGCGCCGGCCCGACAATGGAGGGAATAACGGGAAAGATATCGCGAGACGAGGAAATGGAAATATTGGCGGCGCATAAAGTATCGACGCCTTACCAATAATGCAAAGATTGGCGCGAATGCACATTGCATGTACAATTTGTGCCATGTGCACACAGAAAAATGGACACTGCGTCTGAATAAATGTTACTTGCTGCAGGTTACTGCACAAGTTCGTATATTCGCAAGTCTATCACAAAAGTTGATCACAAGTATTGATTAATCCAATTAATTTTTTTTTCGTATAATAATATCATGAGTTTTTCTAAAATTTGTGATGACTACATTTATTTGATGATTATTATCAAGAAGATATTCTTGATGAAACTAATGATGAAACTAAAGATAACTATTGCTTAGAAGAAGAAAAGTAAAGCAATCGTTTTGCTCAGCAGTAGGGTGATTTTTCTGTGTGTGTGTGTGTGTGTGTGTGTGTGTGCTGAAAAATTCGCGATGTTTGAAATAATATAAAGTTCGTTTTATCGGCTGGGGGAATGCGTTCGTGTTTCGCAGCGGAATCACCATGGCTTAATATTACGAATGATTAGCAGCGCGCCGTTAAAAACGTCGCTTAATCGCTAATTCCACGGTATACGGCGGATTCGCTTAACGTAGGCTCGAGGCGTGAACGAGTTGAGAACGTATTTCGTCTGGTCGATTAAAGGAGGCATGATTTATATGGTCCCATAGGAATGTCGTAACTTAACGAGCGCAGTTAACGGCCCGCGCGCTAAGGATGCATGCACGACTCAACGATCGACGCAGGAATTGCCGGTTGCATGTGGGACGATAGCGAGGGACACGCCTATCGTCACTGCGCTTTATTATGTGCTAATTCCCGAGATTCCTTTGGATCCTGGATCGTGGCATCTCTGTCTCTTTCTCTCTCTCTCTATCTCGTTCTCTCTAGTCTCGTGACGTGTCGTTGCCGAAAAGATCCTCTCATTATCGGGGCTGTTAATCCGTTCCTTGACGCGTCGCGCCTTTCAACGAGAATGCAAAGACCTGTATGGAGTCGGATTCGAGACGCACCATCGACTGAACGTGACTCGTGACACCGACAATGGAGCTCCTTGGTTCGCTAAGAGCGTTTCTGGTTGTCGCTTTAATACGCATTAGTCCGAGCCTCGGCGACGGCATTGGCGATGACATTGCTGATTTGTCAACGGTGAGTGAATTATTTCGCGCGTCGCACGTACGAACGGCCGAGTCTACTTTCGCTGAAATCTGGACCGAAGATAAATAACCAGAGATCAATCATAGAAAGTAACGTCGTGGCGTTTTGTTTTCCACACCCGATACGAACGTGTCTGTTGGAAGTGTTGATTTTAGCGCGCGCGCTCGATCGTTTAGCCTAAGTTGAACGATGTGTTCGAGACGGAGAGCGCGACAATTTAAATCTTCCTGATTCCCTCGCGTCTCGATGGTTCTCGAGAGGAAAACGCGCGAGTAGAGAGTTTCATTCGCTCGTTGCACTCACGAATGTTACACTCAAGAAAATACAATCTCATCCTTGGTGGTATCTTTTGGTTTCAAGAGAATTCTTTTAGAGGCGAAGAAAAATTCCATTTATATATACTTAAAGTTAGAGAAAGTTAGAGAGAAGTTTCGTCTCTCATAAAGTAGAATAATTGAACGTAGCATTTTTCCAAATCAGAACTGATCGACTTGTAGTTGTATCTTCAAGACCTCATTCGATAGCGATCGTAGCTGGAAGCGGCTCTACCGTGGGGCGCACTGAGCGAATGCTTAAGTTATCCTCGCCGGTGCAAAGACCTTAGTGGATCGCAATAAATATTTTCCTTAGGCTAGACTACAGGAACAAGCACTTTTTCCTTCCGAAAGATGCATGGGTGAAGGCCTGACGCTAGACCACAATAGATGCTCTCCATCTTGGGATCTCGTTAGTTTTAGAGCCGCCTCCGGCCATGGCTTCTTGTAAGCGATCATTTAGCCGTCACTTTGAGCGACTGTTTCACGGGATCGATTCTATTACGTCATCATACTGTTGCGATTACTGCGGCATATTACATTGAAACATTATTCAGGCTCATACAATTTAATTATTCTACTAAAAAGAAGATAATTAATAATATCAATTACGATGCGATTAAATTTCATTGTCGACAGATTCATAGTTTATTCAAGCCATACAGTTGTTATTAATTAATTAGCTGCATGCAATATCATTTTGTTCGCTGCTTCCACCATTTGTTCAAAAGTTATCTTTTCGACAATTTTATTTTATTCTAATAATTTCCATTTAGGCAGTTACCTCTTGTAATAATGTTCTCTTGGTTTACTGTCGCCGCGTCGATTTTCACTGAAATCTAATCCCAGGTAGCAGTTTTTGTATTTAACAGAGAATATCATCCGAGATCAACGACTTGCACAGGTCAGAGCTGTGCTCTCGACAGAATGGATTACATCGGTGCATTACTATCTCGTGACATTCACGAGACGTATATCCGTCGTTACCTCCGTCGCCGTCGTTAGCTTCGTCCTCGTGCTCCTAGAGTTCCTCTAGTCAGACTTAGAACAAAGAATGATGACTCCTGATTGGTCCGCATCCTATCCGCCATTTTTAGGTTCGGCGTGAGCGCGAGTGAGAGAGAAACTCTAGTAGAAGTGAGAGGAAACCAGTTTAGGACTGAAAGGACGAAGCACGAAGCTCTCTCTCTTTCTCTCTTCCTCTTATTCCCTCACGCACTTTCTCCCTACAAATGGCGGACGATGTCCAACTCGAGGAATTCTACGTTCTTCTCCTCGACGCTACTAGCAATTTCGTGCATGTTCGAAATTGCACGAGCACGTAATCGGCGTCGAGGGAAAAGCAAAAATGCAATTGAACCAGAAGGTGGTGCGCTACGCGCCGGCAACGATGTCATTAAACGATCCCCCGAGCGGGGCTGATCCCCGTGAGCGGGACGAAATGAAAAAGGCAAATGAGCCGGCGGATGCACCATTATTACTATTGGCATACGGGATATAGCGTCGGCGCGCACCGTGGTCAAGGGTAATAGTTATATCCCGCCGCCGCGCGCAGAGGAGCTCTCTTCCTCTGCCTTTCTTTCTCTCTCCTTCTCCCTCAGTCTTTCGCTTTCTCGCTCTCCCGAGAGCCACGAGATAAATCGGGCACGGTCTCGCATAATCGCGGCGAATCTTCCCCGTCGACGACGCGATCGATCTCTCGATTCGGATTAAGCCGCGCTCTCGGCGCGCGCTCGCGCTGCAGGTGCGGCTCATTTGAATATTATGTGGAACAAATGACCGACTTCTGGCTCGGGCACTGCTCCTTTTAGTGAGGCGCAACGTGCGCCCGATCCGCCACGAGGGATAACGTTCCGCGTCGATGCGCTTCTGGTGTATGGACTTGACGTGTGTGTATGACTCACGCGCAAATACTTCTCACTTAACGTTTTGCGCTTCGCGTCGCGCGATGCGCCGACTCGCGCGCGGGACGTTGAGTGAGAGGTCTCGCGTTGACAGCTGATGGCGTCGGCGTCGTGTTTGTTCTCTCCGCGTGTTTTGCCTCCCTTCGCGTAGAAAAACTCTATCACGAGGAAACCTCGTGACGCGGACGTTTCAATGAGTCGTATCGTGCGCATCGCGCCGCGAGATGATCGGTTTTATAAAAAAAGAAAAAAAGGAGAAGAGCCTACGAAGTCACGAGAGATTTCGCCCGTTGAAAAAGGCAAAACGTTACGTTATCATTATAACTTAATTGCGCTGCAATTTGCGTTTTATGAATCGCAATGTGATCTGAAGTTCAAAACTTTGTCCCGCGACCTTCTCACTTAGCACAGAAGAAGTTGTGGCGATACGTTTATTCAAAACGCTCTGTAGGCAGCTCAGGCCGGTTATCGCATAAATAGGGTCACAGAAGAGAGCGGAAGAGACGAGGGAGAAAGGAACGGGAGGCTCTCTCCCGAGGCGACGGCAGAACTGGTATACAGAGCCGTAGTGGTATGAGGCTGAAAAAAAGGAACTGTAACGTTTACATATTCCTTTTGGTGCACGTGGCGACTATTGAAAATGTCAATATGATCGTGACGCATCGGAATCGCAGAGATTAATGGCGTGTTATCGTTTTTGCACGTCTACCGTGATTCGCCGTCGACCGGCGTCCGTTTTTGCGCGCCGTCCAGGCTTTTATTTATGAGCCACAAGGAGAAAAAACTGGCTGGAGATATATTTTCATCGGTATTTTGTCATGCTTCTTTCCACGATGAGGACAGATACGAAATGCATAGATCGACAAGAAATTAATGAAGAATAACTAAATGACATCATATGTCATCTTTAAGTAAATTGTTCAAGGGATCTTGAGGATGTTCGTATTATGATTATGAAAAGTATTCGACGAATCATGTGATAAGATTATGATAAGGCAGCGAGTAATAATAAGTGAGTTACGCCCGTGGAGCGTAGAAATGCGTTGGTAGTCGAAATCCCCGACATCATTCGCGACGTGTCACGATTTGCATTTAACTCGGCGTGCTCTAATTGCTTGGCTGCAGGATCGGGCGAGGAACATCAGTGAAAGATTCACGTCCACGACTACGTTGACAGTCAACATTCGGGACGACGACGACCAGGATCCGTCCTTTATTTATCAAGGTTGCATGCTTTTGGATGGCGCCTGCATTAATCCGGAGTACTCGGCGTCGGTAAGTAGATTGCATAATGAGGTCAAATGACATTTCGTGTCAAAAGGGGCTACAAAGCCTCGAAATTCGGGCCGATCTCGATGCTTTTCTCTTTTTGAAAGTTAATGAAATTTAGAACAACTTTGTCAGATTTTTGTTTTTATTTTCTTTCTATTAAATTAGACACAAAAAAGTTAAGTTTAGAAATTCTCTTTCAACCAAACAGTAGATAACTCTATTTCATTTATTGCGAATAAAATAATTGTAATTATGTAAAGATCTGAGCAGATCAAAAGCTTATTTACAATGTCTTGGTTTATTACAACTCTATTACGCGTTTTTGAGTATTAAATTCTCTAAAATATTTAACATCTTTTTTGCGTACCTTTCTTGGGCTTCCTTGACAAAATTGTTCTATATTTCACTAGCTTTCATTAAAAAAACAGCATTGAACTCTGCCAAAATTTCGAGAGGCTGCAACCTTTTTCGAAACACAAAATATCGTTTGGCCGCATTGTGCGGCGTGGAGCACGGTATTTATTTACGTATTTATCAGCGTCATTATTATCCTCGCATGTATTCGAATTGATCGAATCGGGGG
>NW_022639474.1:871345-947322 GCF_010583005.1 Odontomachus brunneus
GGGGGGGGGGGGGGGAATTTACAAGTGGGTAGCCGCGAACGCGTATCTCTCTAATCAACCGTCGATATCTCACTGGCTCAAATTCGCACAGCCTGCCAATAAATCGTGCAACCGGTTCTGCAAGCGCGATGCTCTTTTTTCTCCCGTCCAGGTATCGAGCGGAGTTCTATCTGGCATACTCAATATCTCGCCCGAGAAAATCCAGGCGGTCGACATGGACAGCATAAACGCGCCGATCCATTATTCCTTCCTAAGCGGAAATCCGCCGAATTACCGTGATTTCTTCGAGATCAACCCCAACACCGGAGCGGTGAGGCAAATCAAAGCCGTCGACACGACGGTAACGAAGAAGTTCGATATCATCATTAAGGTAAACACCGCCGCCATGATATTAAAGAGGAAATGTCGACGTAACTTCGTTCATGAATATTCCCCGCGAATGAACGCTGTGAAGTGAACACGTGCCACGTGGCTGTAAAATTCGAAACACTTCTTTCTCGTACAAAGTTACGAGCTGGTAGCTTCAACTAAGTTAACTAATAATTAAATCATATGTTCGTCTTTGTTTTTCTTTCAATGTAGACAAAGACACATGATTAACTATCAGTTAATTTACCAAGAAGTTGAAACAACTGGGTCTAACAAGTAAACCTATCCAAAACACTCCAATTTTTTTTCTAATTTGGCACAAATGTAGAAGTAGAAAAAATATTTAGGTCATACTTTTTCATTTTGGCCCACTTTGAGTTTCACGGGCAGTTTATAGCTTTTTAATGATCTCACTTCTATCATTAACAAATGCAACAAAAATGGATAAGAAATAAAATTGAATACAAGATACAGACGTTTAGGGTTTGCTGATTATGAATATAAAGTTAAATGTGTAAAATTATTTGTATAAATAATAAAATACTTAAACAAAACATGTAAAAAGATGAAAAAAATATTTATATAAGTAATTTCTCGGTTTGGCCAAGATTCAAACCATTTTTGACTAATTTAGCACAGATTTGAAATATTTCGGTTGGAATCTCGGCTAAAGAAATTTAGAATGGTTTGTGTCTCAACTATGCCGATTTTGTTAAAATTATTTAACTATATCTTTTATTCAATTTTATTTCTTATGCATTTTTGTTGTACTTGATGATAGAGTGGGAACATTAAAAAGCTATAAATTGCTCGTGAAATTTAAAGTGGGCCAAAATAAAAAAATATGACCTGAATATTTTTTGTATTTTTACATTTGTGCCAAATTAGAAAGAAATCGAAATGTACTTTTAGATAGGTTTACTTAAGTTAAGTAATCTTTCATTAATGATGAGACAAGCTGTCGCTTTCTGTTGGTTGTTTCTATGGAAGTTTATGTTGCAATGTTAGTATGGTGTCCTGCTTTGGAAAAGACATTGTAAAGTAAAATGTGATTTTAACGTAATTTTTGTTACAATATTTTCTCCGCACTCCGTACTTACAAGCTCGAGCCTGTGTAATGTATAATGGCTTTATTTTTCCTCACTTTCTCAAGGCGGTCGAGGTGTCAGAAGCGAAACGATCAGCCACTGCCAAATTAACGATCACCGTCAAACCAGTCGATAGTAACCCACCCGTTATAACGGCCTCAAGTATCGAGGGATACGTCGACGAAAACGCTCCGATCGGCACAAAGGTCATCGATAAAAACGGGAATCCCATTGTGCTCAATGTGTCGGATGCTGATTTGGTGAGTCTGTTTTTTCCTCTCTTTTCAATTTTTACTTTTCATTGTATACATGTATTGCATTTTTATTTATCTCAACAAATAATTATCATTCTTTGCGCTCGAAGAGAATTTTTCCAGAGCACATAATAAATAAATTTATCTATCTATCTATCTATCTATCTATCTATCTATCTATTTCCCTCTCTTTTCTCTCTCTCTCTCTCTCTCTCTCTCTCTCTCTTCTTGACCCCACAGATTTCATCGGTTTCCACTTAACGAAGCGTGACCAAGGTGTGAATGAACCGTTTAATTTCCTCCATTGTTCACGGATAAGAGGTCCGCCGTGTCGGCAGAATAATCGTGAATCGACTCACGATTATTCTCTTCCGCGGCTTTTTCTCTTTCTTCTATTTTTTTTCTCTTTTGTTCATGAAGCATTCGCGTTTTTGCGTTTAGGGGCCGGACGACCCGAAGCCAGCTTACACCTTCGAGCTGACCACGAACTTCTTCGCGATCGATCCCGCCGGCATCCTCGTCGTGAACGAGGAGAATCTGGACCGGGACCCTCCGAGTCCCGGCCGTTTCCGCTTCCAGGTGGTCGCCCGCGAGAGAACGGGTGTGGCCGCCTCATCGCCTTTGTCGTTCGTCGTGACGTTGAACGACGTTAACGATAATGCGCCGCAACTTCCGATGATGACGCCCATCACCGTCCAAGCGGGAGAAACGAAGAGACAAGTAACAAAGGTGGCTTCCTCATTCCGTATCTTGATGAAGTAATGGCGGCTATCTGCCCGTGCAGTGCGGAGAGATAATGATCCGCGGGTCCGTAATAATCCGCACAGTCGAGAGAGTGAATCTGAATTTTTCCGTACTCGCGCGCGCGTCGATCCTCTACGCTCTCCGCTCTCTGCTCTTCTCCGCGGTCCCGAGTTCCGCGCGATCGATCGCCCCTCCTCGTCGTCGCGACGCTTTGCGTTCTGCCTCGCGTTCGACGCTAGCCAGCTTCTCCGATGCTATGCCAGCTCGTCGAGGTGACGAATTAATTTCGGCCCTCTCGCCAGGTGGAGGCCACGGACAACGACGAAGGGGAGAACGCCGAGATAACCTACAGCATCTATCATGTGTCGAACAATGGCCTACAGAAGTTCAAGATCGACCCGAAGACCGGGGTCATCGAGACCATGAGGAAACTGAACGCCGGCGAGCAGTATAGCATCACCGTGCAGGCCACCGACAAGGGCGGCAAATCCTCGCAGACAATCGTCGAAGTGAACGTCATTCCCGGCCCGAACACCAGAAGTCCCGTGTTCCAGCAGCCGGTGTACGAGGTGCAAGTCAGTGAAGGAGCCTCTATCAATTCCACAGTCGCTACTATCACTGTGAGTGTCCGATGATATTCGTTTCGGCGGAGGTTTAATTTGAACTCTCCCTCCACTCGAAACGGGGCTCGTTCAATCCGACTATATTTCATCGGTCGTCGGTCTACTTGTCACATCGATTCTGAATCGCGTTATATTCGCGTCTCTGTTTCTTTTTACATTCTCGTTGAATTTACTAATTCTTTAAATAACGAAATTTTGTCAAATGTGGAAACTTCCCAGACAGCGTAATCTACCAAAAGATATCTTCAAAACATTCAAAAGACGTTCTACTTCTTTTAGACGTCTCTTGGACTTGTCTTTGAGACTTCTTTTAGTAATTGTGTTCCCATTCATACCCACACAAATACATATATACACGCACACGCACATGACTGCACGATTTAAGATTCGAATCGCGCAATTCCAATAACATACATCAATACGCGTTTGTTTAAATCGGAAACGGGAGTTTGTTTTAGACGAATATTTGTATAAAATGGTAAACGTAAATGTTTTCTCACGTGAAAAGGTTGTTTTAGACGAATATTAGTGTAAAATGGTAAACGTAAATGTTCTCTCACGTGAAAAGGTGAAGAGGCTTTCCAATTTTGCGTCCTTCGATTTCACATTCTACGCAATTTTCCTTGTTTTTTCCAAAACGAATTTAAGTTTTGCGATTCATCCAATATCTTTAACTTAAATGTACACTCTTGATGAAACAAATTCAATTTGCCTAAAAATACAGATACCCAAGTGTTTGTAACAGCGTCTGTGATGGCGTTACTAATCGATCTTGCAGGCTACCGACCCAGAAAACGATCCGGTGTCATATTCGATAGTATCGGGAAATGACTTGCGCCAGTTCGCGATCGGCGCTAAATCAGGCGTTATTACAGTTATAAGGAAGCTAGACAGGGAGGACTTGACCCGATATCAGTTGGTAAGTCGTTATCGTCAACTGCTCGAACATCAGAGAGCATAAACTTCCCATACCTTTCACTACGAACCAATGCACTTCACTGCACTTCGCACCGTCTCCTATCAGCAAATTTATTCTAGAAAATATCGACATGCCCGTTTTTCTATTTGTAAACTGGTAAAACGTTTTCAGCTTTAATTAGCCATTGTTTTTTGCCGTTGTTTTTTGCACGCATTTTAGAAACGTTATTCTAGAATCTGTATTCAGAACAAATCCACGATCTGTATTTTCCGTGTGTAATTCTGCGAGAGTTTCCGTCACAGGAAAACGCGGTAAGTCCTTTCGCGCGCGTGGTACGTCCGAGATAAAATTTTTCTGATACTCATTTGCACTTCGGTATCTCATTACTGTAACACTCATTACGTGTAACACTCATTATTGTGCGAATTGCGAGATGGAAAAGTTCCGAGCGGATTATAAAACTGTACCACTGTCGATTCGTGTAGCTGATAAAGGCCGAGGACACCGGTGGTCTCTACAGCACTGCGACTGTCAACATCATGGTCACCGATATCAACGACAAGAACCCCGAGTTCGTGAACCTGCCTTACGAGTTTTCCGTCAAGGAGGGCGAAGCGCGCAAACTGATCGGCCGCGTGCACGCCGAAGACGCCGACGAGGGCATCAACGCTGAGATCACTTACTTTGCGCCCGACGATATCCCCTTCACCGTTGATCCTGAGACCGGCGACGTTCTCACCAAGAAAGTGCTGGACTACGAGCAGAACAACGTGAGTATAATCGACGTCGCGTCTCGCAATTCTCAATTCTGAAAGTAGAAGCACCGCGAATGATTTTTGCACAGCTTCGTAGATCGCGTGTATCGAAATTCATTGGGGAAGGTTAATTTTGCGAGATAAAGCTCCACAATAATAAGCTCTCCATGTGGCAAAATAACGTCGGGATAATTTCAAAGGTGGAAGCTTATGACTCTTTGGATTAATCGGAACTTTCTCGGAAGTCTGAGGGCTTTAATAGCTCTTCGCTTACATTTGCAAAAGACTGCATTAACGGGCACGTAACGCTTGTGCCGTTTATTGAAACTACTCATTACGGATGCAATTATGCGACCCAATCTCAAATCTTCCGGGAATATTCCACCGCTTCGCGCAACTTACACAAGACGCCATTGCAATTCGAGAGTATCCCGCGACAGAGCGACCTTAGTCTGTACGAATTGCGAGAACGTTGTTTACGGGTGAATCACAATTGCACCATTGTGCGCACCGGAACAAAGGGAACGTATAAAGTATGCGCGCAAATTAAAGTTCGTTTCGTGGAAATGTCACGTGTTGGGAGATGCCGACATAATTTCACATAATATGTGTAATATAATAAGAACACAATGTATTCCTCTTCCTCCTTGTCACTTTAAATTATAAGCTTATCAAGTACTAGCTATTAAAACCACTGTTCTTCTATTTTGACAACGTGGTCGTAGCCATCGTATCAAAATCATAAATTTTACTTGTATTATTTACTTTTTAGGATTAAATCAGGGAATTGAGATGTAAAATATATTTCTCTCTAATATTCCCACATTTGCTGAGTGCATTAAAATCGCGAGCGCTTTCATATTAATTATACGGGAATACAAATCGTCTTCTATCTCGCGATCGTAGCTGTCGCATCAAAATCATGAATTTCGTTTGTGTTATTTGCTTTTCAGAATTAAATCAGGGGATTTTTTAATATTTAATATCCCGACGATTTTTTAAGATTTCTCTTTAATTACCGTATTTGCTGAGTGCGTTAAAATCTAGTGCTTTCATGTTAATCACATAGGAATACAAATTCGTGGTGACTGCGAGGGACGGAGCTCCCGATTACCGTTTGGCGACTGCGACGGTCACAGTGAAAGTCATAGACGTCGAGGACGAGGTTCCGCTCTTTCACCAGAGCAGCTACGAGGCGCGTGTCAAGGAAAACGTGCCCGATTACAATGTGATTCAAGTCACGGTGAGTCGCGTGTCAAGCCTCGCGATTGAGTAACAGACGCGACGCGTCGCAAAGGCGATCGACCGTATGTCCAAACTTCAATTTCAACGGGCTTAAGTTCCATCTGGAGTCGAAAGTCGTTCGATAGCCGCTCACGCTTTAACACGGTTCATTTTCACGCGAGACGTACGCGTGCATGGAAATTTCGTCCCGGGATAAAGCGCTACCTCGCTTCAGCCGCGTAACAGATCGAGCGTGAAATTAGTCCCGAGGTGGATCATAATAACGTAAGATGTAATTCCATCATGAAGACGCCGTGACGGCATTCGCTCTCTTTCTCTCTCTCTTTCTCTTTCTCGGCGAGTTTCGAAAGTTTATCCGATAAACAAGAGCCGTGCACACATGACTCGACTTTCAGAGCCGAGAGATAGTCGCGTTATTTGCGTCGACGATTCTCCAGTCCTCCCGTCTTCCACGAAGTGGAAAGGATAGCGGGTCCTGGCGAGATGGTCATCTTGTTCGACTTTAAAGCTAACGCGATCATTTCTAGGCCGATGATCCGGACACAAAGAAGCAAATTACATACATGATCAAGCAAGGGGATACCGAACTCTTCACCATAGACCCGAAGACCGGAGTCATAAAAACTGTCCGCGGTCTCGATTACGAGAAGGATAACCAACACGTTCTCATAATAGGCACCGTTGAGAACACCAGCGATTCACCTGGCTCCACCACCCGCGTTGTTGTGAATGTTCAGGTACTTTTTCATAACTAAAAGCGAGTTCTTTTTTATCGCGTGTTCACGCCAATATCTGTCGCCGGCTATCCCGTTTATTAGCGCGTTGTATCGACCGCTCTAGCCTCAACATCGCAGCGCACATCGCGCTTAATTACTCTTAGCAATTAAAGTACGCAAAAAAAAAACATTTTCAATTCTTTCACTAGTAATTCAGGGGGCTTTTCCCTTGACTGTGTTTATATACAACTGACGCTGTATATTTCGGGTAATCGCGCAATTTTTTCGAATCATTACCTTTCGCACAGGTACGGCGTCAGAGTCGGTGCTTTAATTGAAAGTATTCAATTAAATATCAGTTTATGTATATATTCTTAGTTCTAGAAATTCATTCGCGGAATTACATCGTGAAACCGGTTCACGCCACGAATGTATCAACATCGACGTTAATACAAACGTTACAACCGGCCGTTTGTCGCGCTTCGATTCGCAAAAAAAAACATTTTCAATTCTTTCACTAGTAATTCAGGGGGCTTTTCCCTTGACTGTGTTCACACACAACTGACGCTGTATATTTCGGGTAATCGCGCAATTTTTTCGAATCATTACCTCTCGCACAGGTACGGCGTCAGAGTCGGTGCTTTAATTGAAAGTATTCAATTAAATATCAGTTTATGTATATATTCTTAGTTCTAGAAATTCATTCGCGGAATTACATCGTGAAACCGGTTCACGCCACAAATGTATCAACATCGACGTTAATACAGATGTTACAACCGTTTGTCGCGCTTCGATTCGCACGGTTGTTTTTAATTTAGTCGTATCTTCTTATGGGGTGATTAATAACGCGTTTCGAACGTGTCGTCTTAGGACGTTAACGACATTCCACCGGTATTTACGTCGGTGCCAACTCCCATTACTCTGGACGACGATGTCCCTATCGGCACGACCGTGACCACGCTCGTGGCGGAGGATTCCGACGGCACTGTGCCGGGAAATCAGGTAGCTGTATCACTCAAAAAACATTTTCTACTTCTTCCTTCTCCCCTCTTCCTCCTCCTCCTCCTCTCTCTCTCTCTCCTGAATTGCGATGCAAATCAAGTTTTCATGTAAGATCGCAATCCGCAGGTTCGATACGAGATCGTCGGCCGCGGTATTGCCAGCAAGTACTTCGCGATCGACGTTGATACCGGCGTTCTCCGAATACGAGACGACTTGCGCAAAGAGACCGACTCCGAGTATCAGGTACTTGATGCTACGTGCCAGCTCGATCCATCAGTAGCGCGACTCGAACGGTTCATTTGCACGAGGCAAATCGCTTCTCTTTTTGCGACAGGTCGACGTACGCGCATACGACATGGGAGAGCCGCAATTGTCCTCCGAGACGACCGTGCCGTTGTACGTTCGTCATGTGGCGACGGTGCCGCCGGAGATCGGTCTGGGCTTCGCGGAGAACTCATACAATGTCGACGTGCCCGAGGACGCGAACGACAACACGCTAATAAAGACAATCACCATCATCAACAGTCACGCGCACGACACAACGCCGCTGAGGTGCGAGATTTACAGCGGCAATGAGGCCGGCCTGTTCCAAGCGAACGTCACGGAAGAGCGGAATTGCGCGCTGTTGTTGAGAAGAGGCGCCTTGGATTATGAGACCACGGAATCCTATCAGATCAAGATTAAGCTGGAATCGCTGTCGGGCCTCTTGAACTCAGGCAGAAACACGACGATGGTGAGACACGACTAATCCGCGTTTAAGCGCTCGCGGATAATGACGCCTCCGCTTCGGCCTCTAAACGTGCCAACTTTACATTATACAGGGTGTTTCGTATTTTGTATGCATGGAAACTAAGTTAAACTGAACATAAAGTTTCTCTACCATTTCGCAAATACCTACGTAAAATTTTGAGTTATTAATTAAAGAAATTTAGCAAGAGATCATACGCGTTGTAGATTACATCAAACTGAATAAAAAAGTACTCTATTAAATTTGCAAATAATCACGCAGATGTTTAGTTATTAAGACTATTGTTGCATTACCATCCGCCAATCTTCTTTAATTAATAATTAAAAATCTATGTGATCATTTACAAAATGATATAGGACATTTTGTTTTGACCTAATCTACAGTAAACTTAATTTATGACTGCAGACATTGCTATCTGTTTATCTGCTTTGCCATGCATGATTTGCCAAACTTGTGAGTTATTAATTATAATAATCCCATATCTTAAATAAAGTATGAGGCACTGCGTTAGAGACCCTATAGACTGTGCGGTTACAAGCGATATGAGCAAAGAAAAATACAGGACGTAGAAAGGCATGATTTGTTGCAACGGGATCATCGATTCGTCTCTAATCAGCTTTGTCGATAAGAATGCGTTCGATCATGCTGCTTCGCAGGTGAAGATCCAGGTGATCGACGTGAACGACAACAAGCCTGAATTTATTTTTCCGGAGGCGAGCCAGGCGCTCACGAGGGGACGTTACTTCGCCGCGATCTCGCGCACCGCGCAATTCGCGTCCACCGTCATACAGGTGAAGGCCCACGATAAGGACAACGGGAAGTACGGCAAGCTGGAGTACAAGATCCTGGAGGGACGTGGCTCCGGCTACTTCGCCATCGACAGCTCCACCGGTATAATCAGGACCACGGCGACGTTCGATCACGTGGGCTCGTCCGAGCTGCCGTTCAAGTTCGACGTTCGTGTGCGCGACAATCCCAACTCGACCAACAATTACAACTCGATCGTCGCCCCAGTGATCGTCAACCTCATCGGTGAGGAAAACCTGATGATCCTGGTGGTACAGGACGCGGCGCCGGACGTGCTGCAGAAGGAAGCCGGCAAGATAGCGAACATAATAGAGGAGAAGAGCGGTCTGTTGATCGGCATCGACAGGGTCGTGGTGAGGAAGGTCCTTACAAAGAATGGCACTATCGAAATGTTTCCGCAGGACTCCGACGTCTGGTTCTACGCGGTCGACCCGGATACCGAAGCCATACTCGACAGAAACAGCTCCAAGGTGCAAAGGTACGTTTTCAAACATGTATAACTTCAATCACGGTATAACACGATTCGAAGGGAAATTGCAAAATTACTCAAACAACGTGCAAATCATCTGAATTTTTCTCGAGAAATCACTTATTTATCAACTTGTTTATCAACAATAATGCATGTATATATTAGATTAAGTTTCTCATTGCAAAATATTCCGTATAAAAAATTAATTCACGAAAACACGAAGTTACTTATATACTGATGAAAAGATACTCGAAAATTTATTTGTGGGATATAAAGTTTATGTCTGTGAAATAAAGTTAATTTCTATGAGATTAACTTTTCTCGAGACTTTTTATTTATTTTATTTACTTTCTTATTAAACTTGACTATAATTACAATTTTTTATTTCTCATGATTGGATTTTACGTTATTGTATTTCCTTTCGAGAAAAGGACGTTACTCTTAAATAAATAAATAGATAGAAGCGTTAAATCACACATAGTCAAAATATTTGGCCCGATATTTCAGTTAAATTTATCTTTGTTGCATTCAATGGAAACAAATGTTTCATTATCAAGTGATTCGCGTTGGACGGAGAGATAATGTATTTAAAATAAAACAAAAATAATATCAGTATTTAATATTTCATCTCCCACGCAAGATATCGAGAGAGAAAGAAAAAGAGAGATATATAAATATATATCAATTAATTACGCTGTGTCATTTGACTGCGTCTGAGGGTTGTAAAAGCATTAAATACCCGACAGATCGATCATGGAGAAACCAGCTATGTCGAACATCACTTTTGATGTGTCTACGTTAATACGGGCGAATGCCATCAACATTCACGCACCCGTAATGACACCTGAACCGGTGCGAACGCAAACAGCAGTTGCATTCAGCGGTGAGGTGTTCCCGTATGCGTTGATTATAATCGCTTGTGTGATCCTGATCCTCGGCATCGCCGGCATAATCTACATATGTGTCTCTTGGTCCAAGTAAGTATGCTTGAGGTCTAATTAAATCTTACCCTTATTTCGCGGTTGCAACATTATCTTGGTATTTGAGTAGTAGGATTTTTTTATTATATTTACATAGACAATTTAATTCAATCGAACTCACGTAGGTTTTAAATTTCTTCTGTGCGCACTACTGCGCTTTACGTACGTTTGTTTTAATAAAAGTGAAGAGTTTGCGCGTATTATTCGTGCGCGAGTATTAATTACAGCGGATAGACTGGGTGAGACGATCCTGACTGTTATTATGATGGCATGGGAGAGCTGCTTCGCGTGTATCTGTATGAATATCCATCTGACTCGTTGAGAGCTAGCGATGCAAATTCATACCGCTCTTTATTACCTCCATTAGCTTTAATTGCAGTTTCCGCTCCGGGTATCTCCGCGAACACTTATTACATCGACGTGGTTCGAGCGACGTCGACGGGATCCCTGTAATACGACCGTCGCGCCGAACTGTCCGCGCGAAATACGTAGCCTTTCATAAGGCAAATATGACGTAGGTACAAGGCGTACAAGGAGCGAATGCAACGCATGTACGTGGTGCCGCGATACGACCCCGTTTATGTGGAACCTAATCTGAAGGAGTACGAGACTCAGGTACTGCAGATGAGCGTGCCAGTCGACGACAACGACAGTTACAACGACTTGCAGTTAGACTTTAGCAACAAGAATCACGCGTTCAGCCTTGACAACGTCAGTTACATCACCAAAGATCACGGAGACAGTACAGGTAATTCGAGAGATAGACATCACGAGACTCGTTCGTCAACAATAGTGTACGTATACATTAGATTGTGCTTCTCACTGCAAAATATTTCGCATAAAAATTAATTCACGAAAATACAGAAATTACTTACACTGAAGAAAAGTTATGTGTGGAGAATTTGTGTGTGGAATATAAAGTTTATGTCTGTGAAATAAAGTTAATTTCTATGAGATTAAGTCTTATCCCGGGAATAAATTTTCAAATGTTACTTCTCTATGTAATTCGACGAAATATGCAAAAAATGCCAAAGCAAAAATAAGGAAAGAAATACACGAGTCTCTAGCATTAAACTTGTCGTTGTTTCCTGCAGCGAAATTATCTTCACGAGGAACTGACGTTTATGTTCGATCAGAAATACACGGCTTATATCAATGTTCCAGGTCAACAAAGTCCCGTTAGCTCGGAGGCGGCGACCACGGCTCGCGCGTCTAGCATCGTCGGCAATCACGGCGACGCCAACATCCATTCCCTGCGAAGATCGACATTGGGCCGAAAGAATCACAGCGCGAGCAACACGAACACCCTGAACAATCGCGACGCGACACCAGTCCTTAATCCCCTGTACAATCACGGCGCAGATCTGCTGAGCCCTAGTCCGTCCAACGACAACGTCACCTTCAGGGAGAGGAAGGATTACTCTCATCTCGGGTTCACGTATCTGGGCGAGCAGAGTCCCGTCGAGACGACGACGGAATTGTAAGTTACGCGGCTCAACGATGCGCGGACATCGATCATTTTCGAAAGACTGTCGCGGAATCGCGCGTGTTCACTCGGCTTTGCGAGTAAGTTGCGGCACATCCCGTAGTATTCACACCCTCTTGGTATCGTGCACACGGTGATGCACTGTGATGAGCGTAATATTCCGTAGTATTCTCGTCCCAAAAAGTTCCGTCGGTCCTCAAAGATACTCAAACGCTCGAGAATTCCGCGCGTGAGATCGATGCTAATCCAGCCCCCTTCGTCCATGCCGTACTTCACGGCGGAGGCAGTAGACTGTTCTTCCTTTACCTTCGCTCAAACTTCGCTGCAGCAACGACGTGTGGTGTGTACGAAACGTGGCAGCGCGAGGACACGGGATATAATCGATAGCGCGCGAATGGTTCTTCCACTAATCTGTCGACAAACCCCAAAGCGCCATACGAAGGGTAAAGTGTGAAAAGCTTCTAGATAGTCGAGGAGAACCTCTATACCTATACACATCCCCCCTTTCCATATGTCATCTTCTGAATATATACCGGTGCTTGCGCGCCGATGCGGAGCGCGCGACACATACGCGGAGAACTCGCGGCGGGATGCATTCTGAACGAGTTGCTCCGTATGTGATATTCATAAAAGAGAAGTAATATAGCGTTCAGAGACACAACGACGAAACGAGGCCGCGAAAGTATCGCCCGAGCGAAAGAATGAACGCGAATGAAAAGGCCGTCCTCTTGAGCCAGCCGATATCCCGTACGACTTCATCCCTTCATCGCAAACTTTGCTGCATTTTGTTTGTTTGTACTTCTTTTTTTTTACCTTTAAGCTCGCGACGTTACGCCAATAAACTGCGACGTCATGAACAATGGCCATTGTTGACATCGCGATGTCCGGTTGTCGTAAGTTATTATCGTATATCCGTGATTTTGTACAAGCGCGACGCGTGCTCGATTTAATCGCGTCTCGACCGGCAACGTCGACTGTATTCCGATTGGGGGATCGTCGGACAGATTATTTCCCGTCCGCGACGCGTTAATGTACATTTTCATCGAGTTTCAATCGTGAAGAGCGAAAGTGCCCACTGCGCGCGTGCAATTGTCCGACGTAGGCTCGGATCTGTATTAATAGTCGTCGTCTGAAACTTGTCTCAAATAAGATGCTCGGATTTGAGCATCGTATTAGAGTCGGATGTGAGTTTTTCCAGTGGTATCACGATTGCAAATGTAATGTTACATATATCATGTAAGCTGAAAGATTTGATTCTACATACGAATATCTCTGCTTATCTCACAAGTGAGACAAATTTCAAGTGATGATTATTAATATGAGTCTTAGACCTGTATCAATAGTTGTTACTTGAAGCCTGCTTCAGACGAGACATGCAGATTTGAATTCAGATTTCTGCGATTAAAGATATAAATGTCACATATAATTCAACTGAAAAACTTGGACCTAACTCTAAACAAAAATCTGAGTACTTCATGTGAGATAAAAGTTCCATATGACAACTATTAATACGGGCCTTAGACCTGTATCAATAATCGTTAGTTGAAACTTGCCTCAAGTCAGATTTGAATTTAGAGTTAGATGTAAGCTTCTCAGCTGAATAATAATTACAGATGTAACGTCACATATATTGTATGATTCAAATAAAAAACTCAAATCTGACTCTAAATTCAAATCTGAGCATTTCATATGGAACAAGTTTCAAGTAATGGTTATTAGTACAGGCTTTAGGGATAAAGTTACGTCTTTCTTCCATTCTTTATTGTTTATGAACGCCGTGTGTATTTGTGAGTGTGTGCTTGCATGAATCTGGTCGGTCTGCGAGCCTGTGAATGAACCCGTTTTCCCGATCCCGTTGTACTATAATACTTGTTTATTTATACGACTGCGTTTGCTCACGTCACTCTACCTTATCGTAATCACAATTAACCGACGACAATGCCTACAGAAATCGTCTCACGTGTACGTAATCGCGACGCGGCACACCGTAGGGAGCTTTACGGCGGCTTTCGCTTCCGATGCGACTCCTCCTCGCTCTTGTTCGCACGATCGCGTCAACGTTAATTAGCGACCACCGCGAAAACGGCAGTACACGGCGCCATCGACGCGTCGGTGGCCTAAGTGGTGAAGCGTGTAACTTAATCGGGCACGTACGTATCTCGTTCGTTCTCCCCGAGTTCCGAACGAAGCGTTCGACTTCCGCACCTCGAATTCCGATAGAGCTTGCGGAGCTACGCGGCGTGACACCGCGTTGGGAGAAATTAATTATGATACGACTTGATTAAATATATATCTCTAGTCGTATAGCGGGTGGCCACTGCCGTAAGTTGCGTTCTATATACTACCAGGACTTGTGTGTATGCGTTACAAGTGTTCTTCGATTAATAGTATTGAGATCTTTACTTGTAGCTGTACAATATTTAAGCGCGAGAAATCTGTAAAAAACTGTTAATACCTAATAATAAATTTATTATATTTACATAAATGAGATGTCTTCTCTTGATACACCTTACGGTACGCGCATTTCGGCGCGGAACGACGCGAGCGTTGTCGCGTTGTTAAGCGTTAGTTAATGTCAGGAAGGCTCAATACAAGTTCACTCCAATTCCCGCGCGCGTTTTAATTAATTCCCACGTAAAATCCCTCGCGTGTTCGTTTCACACGCATGAGTCACGTGTAAGATATAGTAGTAAATTTTGTCCTCGCCGTAATGATAACCTTTACCGCCGTAATGAAAACCTCGTTTTAATGCGCAATTCCAGATTCTCAGGAGTCTAACAGCGAGATCACTTCACAAATAATTATTTGGAAATAAATTCATATTAATCTCTCTTTCTCATTTTCTCTCTATCTTTCTCTGTCTCTCTCACTTTTTCCGAACTGTCCTTGATAACAGACCAGTTCTCTCCGTTCTTCCAGCTCGTCTATTCTCGTCTCTTCTCCCTTCCTCGCGTATCTTGCCCCGCTTATATGCCTCCTTTGTCTTCCCCTCCTCAAATTCACCCTCTTCCAACCCATACTCACTCTCGGATCCCCTCTCCTATCATGATTACGAGAAACTTCTCATCGTTTTTATCTCCATGTTATATTACCAGTCATATCACCAATCCCTATTGACCGCTTATTATCGGTCATACGTAACAGGCTTTACCTGGTTTTAATCGATTTACAATACTTGTATACGTGTACGTATGTGTCATGAGTCGATTAAAACCAACTAAAGGTTAATAAGCGTTATAAGCCAAAGGGTAGCTTATCGATTTGTTATGCAAAAATGTTCAGGAAAAAATAGATATTCGCCATTTCTACTCGCGAGTTATATTCATAATCTGAGGACGAAGATTCGCGAAACGGGATAGGACGAGTTATCATAATTCGATACTGCTGCATGATGAATACCTTACCCCATGCGCAAGCAAGCGAGGGCTCGTAGGTGAGGCCCGAGCACGTCGACGGGAACGTCCTCGATTACGGGCGGGGATCAACTATGCTCGACGATAGAGCGTCGGCGCCACGACGACGGGAACACGCAGACGCGTCTGGACCTGCGTCGGATGTCGGCGGACGCGAGACGGGAGGCGAAAGAGGAATCCATAGGGCAGACGTTCCGGCATCGTGCAGATGACTCTCGGACTGTTCACGGTAACGGCGCATTTAGTCGCTTCGCCGTCGCGATTACCGCGTAAGATCCTCGAGTCCGCCAGATAGGGTGCATCGACTAGGGCAGTGGCGACGTTCACGCACGTGAGTGCCGAAGGTTTCATCGATCCCTTGATATCGACGAGTAACAGGCGGGTCCGTCCACCCTGTCGGCTCTCTTTCTCTTTCTCTCTCTTCCCCGTTCGAACGCGGCGTCGTGACGCTCGTGGCGATATATCCCGAACGCCGCGCAAATCGGAGCACCAGGACCCCAAGCCGTAGAGCGATGACGTGCTCTACGAGGATCCTACGAACCACCTGTGAACCAGCTTTGTAACGCGAATCGAGACGCAGGAATACCTCTGGGATTATGAGCGTGTCTCTGAGTTCGTGATTGTTCGTGACTGATTGTCTCGGTGTAATTGTGCGACGTGGTCACGGTGAACCACATGACAGTGTGACAGCTACGGAGGTGTCCGGTAAGATATCGGAGGCAGGTGACGGTCGTCGGGTGGACTGAGTTGATTTGTCGCTGACAGGTAATGTCTACAAGTGATTCGATAAAGGCCATACAATGCTAGTAGGGATTTATAAAACCTTGTATTATGTGTAATATGTGAATATAATGTTAAAGTTCTGAACCGTTGAAGCTGATATCGATAGCTTATATCGATGGTATCGATGTTCTTGACATAGGGATGAAAATCAATTAGTTATAAATAAAAATAGTCGATGTATTTCGCTCTTCTACTTGAATGATCAAATTTTATAGATTTGTAGAAGATGGAAGTGGTATTGCCTTTCTTGCTTTTGCGCGTTTAGGTTTAGTAATCAGTTATTCTCTAAGATTTAACTCTCGTTCAAAATTGTTCTGATAGCTATCAGGATTAATGAAATTAAAGTTCTCATAAAAGTTCGATTTTCAATTTACATAATGGAATGTTTAAATAAAATAATCGCACCTACCAAATGTTACTGCAAAAATGAAGGAAACAGTGGAATAATTTATATATAAAGCAAAATGTTCTTCTGAGAGAAGATATACATATGTAACTCGTGTAAATTCAAGTGAACTTTTAAATTATTGCCGATATCTCACAAATAATTTAAAATAATGGTAATTAATTTAAATTAATTTAAAGTATTGGAACTTAAAAATGCGTGAAAGCAATGCAGATATAAATCCATATATTATATGAATATTGGAGGAGTTAAGGAATCTCATATTTATATAATCCGCCGAATTAGAGCTTACGTCATTTGGAGCTTAAAACTGGACACTGTTATATTTGCAGATTGATGACTAGTTGAAGGATCAAGGATAACAAACATGAAATACTTGAAAGTCGCGTTATTCACGTTCAATCTGTTAATATGGGTAAATAACAAGCTCTCTCTTTCTATCTTGCACGTCATGAAATTATAAATTACCGTTCGCACTGTCAAGTTTATCCTTCGGAGAAAAACGACCGTCTCTTTCGCACGCTCGTGCGCGCGGTCTCTGTAGGAAATGAAAAAATCAATTGGACGTCGTTCAACTTGATTCAGCATTCACTCCTCGCAGTGCTTAAAGGAGACGGTTGTACGGTTGATCTGCAAATCTGCGAGCAATCGGACATAAAAGTGTTATGCGGTTTCTTTGACAGTTGGCCGGCTGTACGGTACTCGTGATAGGCGCGTGGTTGCTCCTGGAGCCGAGTAAGGGAGACATCCTCAATCTGTTCGTATCTAACGTCAAGCCGCACGAGACCATTAATTTGATAGCTTACAGCCTCCTCGGGCTCGGCTTCACCGTGCTCACGGTCGGTTTCTTCGGCTGCCGCGCCGCTCTACGCGGAAATCAATGCATCATCGCTACCGTGAGTAAAAGGACACTTTTATCGCCCACTGCGTACCGTTATAGACCTTGGGTCAAGGTCGGTGATGTTTTTGTTGCCATCGTTCCTCAGTACATGAGCATGTTGGTCGCGCTTATCGTCACGGAACTGGTGACGGCTGCCATCGGCGGGCTGATGACTTACCAAATCCTGTCCGACCTCGAGGGGAGGCTCACCAGCAAGCTGACAGTGGAATACGGTCACGATCCGACCAGCGACATTCCCTTCAGCCAAAGTCTGGACTTCGCGCAATATAAAGTATCGTGTTATTAAATAATCATTCATCGGGACTTTATGCCGGGAGCTGACATTGCCTCCTTCCATTTTGAGCTAAACCCTTTTCCGATATTCTCGACTTTATTTTAACGTGAATTTTCTCCCGGACCCGCCTCGTAGAATATAAGATATCATCGCGCTAATCGATAATCGACCGTTGTCCTCGAGATTCTTTCAGTCAGTCAGTCTTTCGGAAACCGCTCGCTTCCTTTCATTTTTAGTCGAATCCTTTTGTGATATTCTTGATTTTATTTTAACGTGAATTTTCCTAAATCTTCTCTACATCTTTGGATATCAACTCCGAGGGATTGCGGGCATTGCTGGAGCACAAATTTAGTAATTAATTCTGTGCATGACGTTGCAGTAAAGAGCGAGTTCGTATATAATGCGAAGTATTTTTTATTCGGCATCGCTATTTAAAAATTACTCATCCCATTCTTTTTTTGCGACATACATTACGCGCTCGTAAATTGTGTTTCATGCATAAATGGGTCGCACACAACGCTTTGTCAGAAACGCTATGCTCCACGGGGTATCCTGTAATGGTTCGAGGAGCATACAGATAATTGAATTGCAGTTTAATTGCTGCGGAATTTACGGCGACGAGGATTACAATGGTACGGCCTGGTGGAGGGATGCGCAAATCTCTGGGAACAAGAGGCAGGTTCCTCTCACGTGTTGCGTTCTCAAAAATACCGAGGTACCTCCCATTCGTGAAGTTTAATGTTGTACGGAAAAAAATAGTATGATTGGCTCGCACACACAAGTCTGGTAGTGCTGACCAGATTCAATAGTGAGATTAATTATGAGGTTGAATTACAATGACAATATCTGGTTGCTCCAACTAGACTATGTCTATCAGAAATGTCACTTTAATCGATTTCTTGCCTTACTTGGAGTTGTCACAAGCAGGTCAGGCGCAACATTCTACACTGATGTTGTCGTAATTATCAAAGTAATTGAGGCCCATATTAATAGCCGCTATTTGAAACTCCTCTCAAGTGAGACATTCAGATTTGAACTTAAAGTCAGATGAAAGTTTTTCAGTTGAATTATGATATAATGTCACGTATATTATATAATTCAACTGAAAATTTTGGATCTAACTTTGAATAAAAATCTGAGTATCTTACATGAGACAAGTTTCAAGTGACAACTATTATTATTACGGTTTTAAGTCATATCAATAGTACATTACTATCACACGAAAATAATTAGAGCGATGCAATTATGCTGCTCACAAATGAATATTTCTGGTTATGTGCACTATATCTTTTTTTTCATGTACCTTTTTTAATGATACCAATGTGTCGTCTGTTTCTCATTATTCTGTATCTGATTTGCCACGACCTACGAGTAAAAGCGAGGGATCTTGTTTTACAGAATAAAAACACGGGCAGCCCAATGAGCGTCGTCTCCAGGGTTTTTCACAAAAATGTGAGTAAAGAACAGCGATGAAAAGCGAATGCATGCAAGGCGTTACGTTGAGTAATCTTTTGTCGCTGGCAGAATGAGAAACCATGGCTGCATCCGCAGCCGAAGGATGAGGCCGCGTGTCAAGTAGAAGACCAAGAGGCTCAGAAGGGATACAGACACAAAGAAGTACGCTTCGTGCCGTAAAATATCACCCGTTGCTTTATAGATCGCGTCGTCACGTATATCTCAAATAACATGATACGTTTTGTAGGGCTGCCTCGGAAAAGTCACAAACTGGCTGCAGTGCGAGAGTTTCACGTTGGTGTTTCTCGGCATGGCGATGGCAGGCATACAGGTGAGTCCTTTTGATGTACAACATTATCTTCTTCTCAAAGAACAGAAGCTAGAACGCTTCCAAAGCGACGCGACAACCTCGCATTCAAAGGTTTATGAGATTCTATTTGATGGGTTTCACTCGAGATTCTATTTCGAAATGAGCTTTCAGTCTACGAGCAACTTTGCAAAATGTATTTGCAAAGTTCAATTGATAAAGGTCGCTTAAAAGATGAAAGTTCCGCTTAAAGGATTTTTTCAAATGACAAATTTGTTGATTAATCTCTCTCGAGAAAACGATTTTGGTATACCTCCTTCCCACGTGAGGACAAGAAATAACCATGTAAATATATTTGTGTATTATAGACATTCGGAATAATAACGTCCGCCTTCCTCTGCCGGACGATACGGGACATGCAGGATGAATGATTTATAGTTCGCGACCTCAGTGAAGTGAAAAGAATGTCACGGCACTGATAACACTGAGGGAGCAAAGAAAAAAAACAAAGAACGAGAAGGGAAGAAACATATTCATTTTGTATTTTTATGTATCTCTCGCCATTCGAAATTCCTAAGCTCTGTTTCGGTCTTGTGTATCAGGACAAATGACGAGACTTGCGGAATTGCGATTACGGGATCTCGCGGAACGAAAGTAATCTGAATTTCTGTTCCAGTCCGTGAAATATTTGGTCGTAGAGAACATTCATGCAAGTTGTAACAATAAGTGCCACGCTTGATCGATATCTTTAGATTAATCCCAGTTGTGCGCGCGCGCGTTCGCCGCGCGGCATCCTCGAGCCAGCGAGAATGTGACCAATACCACCCCGCTGTACATATAGATATCGTGTCGTTGTCGTGTTCAATTCAAGTACTGACAAGTCGCGATGTTACGATAGCATCGTCGGCGTTTTACGAAGATCACTGGCAGGGCTCGACCAACAGCGCGAATTGTTAGTCGCGAAGTTTTCGCCCCGCGTTGTAAATACACATATATAACGGTGCCAACATGTCGAGCAACTGAATACATGCGTACGTGAGAACTTTCGGCCATTTTTCCTTCTTTCGGGAATATTTATCTATTTCGAGATGCGAAATCATTTTTAACACATGGTTATACACATGCATTTTTGGAAAAATATGTTTTTTTAATAAATGACGTTGTATGAGTGTATGTAGAGGAGATTGGGGCTTAGTGAGATAGGTGGACATAATCGGAATAGCATCCAGGAATTTTTCTATACACACCGTTAGTGTTATTAAAATAATATTGTTTCCATTATATCGAACAATTGTTTAAACAGTTGAGTTCTTTAGTTAGAGATAGTGCAGTTAGAAAGAACAAGAGAAAAATGAATTTTCCTTATTTAAAAGCATTAAATTCTGTCATTAAATTCTGTCACTTGTCTATGTTTAATTAATTTAATAATTGGAAAGTTTATGATAATAAACTGCCGAAATAATCTTTTTTAAAGTCTTCTGGCAATAAGAAATAAGACGGAAGTTTAAGAGAAAAATGAACATGCCTCTTCTCTCCCCCCCTTCCAATCAGCTACATTCTTCTCTAATAATCGTGTGTACGTGTGTGTTAGATTCTTATAGACATTTGTCGTCCATTTTATTAGAATGGGTGAAATGCACACATATATATTATAAAAAAAAAAATATATATATATATATATACAATATTGATGTACAAGAATGCGTTATATATATATATTCTGTAATCAAGGAAACGCTTTCCTCTCCAAAACTAATTTTCGAAGAATGTATTATGATAACTTGTGCCAAAGGAATTTATTGTATAATGAGTGTGATACAAATTTTAATATATTTTTATTTTGTAAAGACAATTGGCGAGAGAGAGAGAGAGAGAGAGAGAGAGAGAGAGAGAGAGAGAGAGAGAGAGAAATATTCTGCGTGTTTATAGAACGCGTCGTAATGATAATAAAGATATTGTTCTCTGTGCAAAATGGTGTTTCTATTCATTTTACATTATTACAAGCCGCAATATATACAACGCAATTAATATTGTATCACTGTTGGTCAAATTAATAATTAATGTCGAGAATTCCATTTAAATTTGAAATTATATATTGTAGGACTAAAATTTGCCGATATTTTGCCGAAATTAATATACAAATAAAAGGAAACAGCGTTTACGTACGCAGTGCACCACACAAAAATTTACAACAGCAAATTAATTTGTACGTAAAAATTAAAAAATAAAAGAAAGAAATACTGACCTATTACAACTTGCTTTCTTCGTAAAAGTAAACATCCCGTTCGTTTAGCGGTTGAACTGGTCGACAGTTTAGAAGTAATGGGCCATCTACTGAACAGATTTCTCGAAATTTTTCCACCTACGATAAACGATTATATGTACCGTCAATTATCAAGTCAACAATAAATATATTAACGGCTTTAATGTGTTGCTTTACTTGCAACGCAGATATAACGATCGGTTCTTTTTGGATAATCCAGGTGACGACTTCGTTGCAAGGAGGTTGACTGAGAGAACCGCTGTACGTATAGTAATCTCTGTCGAAAGGTGCAAAAATCCATTCCAATGGGAAAGGCGGTATGTTGGTTTTGTAATGGCTTGGATTGGAAATTTTCCACAAATTACTCACGATATGATCCAGATAAGGATTATCCATAGCGTTTATCTGCAATATTATGGGGCACATTACTATCAAGTATGATAAGTACGCGTTGTATTCGACTGGCTTTTCGATATGAGAAAATTATGCTACGCAATGTTCCCTGCCGATAGGAAAAGTTCATACTTGGAGGAAGAATGAAACTATCACTATTCCGTCCCTCGCTCCCAATATGATCGCGTCTTTTGGCGACTTAAGTCCGTGCTTCATATGAATAACTTGCAATTCCATGGGATAACGTATGTAATCCAAAGTGTGTTCGCTGCCCTCTTGGTTGGAAGGGCCCCAGTGAAAGAGTATGTTAAAGAAATCATATTTATCGGATAAAGGCCCTCCTTGAAGCTGAGGCCATGAGGATTGATCCCAAAATCCCCGAAGTATTACTATAAAGTAAACATATGCGATGCGAAGAACATGTTATATCATTTTAATTGCTCTACTTAATTTCAATCATGCTGTAAATTAATGAGTAGGACAGGATAAGAGAATTACGAGAAATCCTTTATAATTCATTGAAACGTACCGTCTAATTATATTGAATCGAATGAGAAGTAACATTTGTATTTTCATCGTATAAATATTCATCATGTGAAACAGAAGCATGGTCTAATTATTATTCAGTATATTGTTTAATATTAATAATATTGATTTATTATTTATTAATGATGACGTGTCGATATTTAACTTAATAATTTATTAATAATAAATTGTGTTTCTAGCTATAATGATAAACAGTTCTTCCCGTGTGTGTGTGTGTGTGTGTGTGTGTGTGTGTGTGAGGGGGGGGAGAGAGAGAGAGAGAGTATTCAGGAAAAATAAATATTTGTTATTTTCGCTAGGAAATTATTTTTGATTCAAATCATTAAGTTTGCAAAATATTTACCAGTATGCCCATCATTTGAAAGGGTCGTTGACAGAGGGACGCTATTATAATTGATCCATCGAAGCGGTTCGGATGGTTGTACTACAATTGCGTATCTGGTGGTGATATTGATGGGTGACTGATTGCTACCGGCGCTTTCAGGATATAGATCTTTCCAAGTATGTGGACCATTCTTGTGAGCGTATCCGAACGAAAAAGTGGGAGGGAGACACACATCGTTATCCGTCCATGTGAATACTTTGAATATCCATTCCACGATTTCGAATAGCAGAAATACTTCAGTAAAGGAAATGTTACCGTGACATCAGTGGGATTCATGATAAGAGTAGCATACGAATATTCGAAATATGACATAAAAGTCATATAGGCTGGTATTTATTTAAACATGTAACTATTACCCGGATTTTGCATCGCTATTTTATTTTATATTACTTTATGAAAATTCCTTAATTTCGTCGAAGCTATTCTCAACATTCGAAGATCAAGACGTGTGTCATTGGTATAATTTTTCTTGATCGCGATATCAATTAGCAATTATCCATAATTTAATTGTCACTTTTTGTCTTTTTGTAATACGTACTTGAAAGAAGGACGCAGCAAACCACTATCATATAGTCTGAATTGTCCATTTTTGTCATAATGCAATTCAAGTCACACATGTAATTTCGAGTTCCTCATCGAAACCGTATAAAATCGCTGATACTACTAATTTTTATGCATATGTATGCGTACGTATGCTTACAAGCAACAGTGCACTTTAGAATTTCTCGTGCATTTCGCGACGTAACAATTTCTGTCAAAAATACTTTCATATAAGTATGAAACGGCATGGAACGTCAAATGACGGTTTACTTAATCTCGAAAATCGGTGAAACTCACTTCAACTTGCAAAGACAGTATGAAGGGAGCGCGAAGAGATGGATTGCAATATCCAATGAAATGTAACATGTCCCGTTTAAAAGCAATAAACACTTAATTTCATTTCATCATTTACGTGCGGAATTTCGAAATTGTGATGTACAAATGACATCCAAATCCAGAAGCACACGATCACGTAAGTCAATAATAATTATGTGTTCAACAAACACTTCATTCAGTAGCTGTAACAAATTTATTAAGATTGCTTTTTCTACACACATTTACTTAAAAATAAATGTGTTTTACACGGGTGTTTATCTAATAAAGTAAATATAATTTATTTACGTTTTGCACAAGGAGAAAAATTACGCACGACATCATCTTCGGGTTTACCGAAATGGCGACAATCACCAGTTGATATTAATCAAGTCGCTGTGTGGACGAAAAAATTTCCACTCTTACTTTTGACTAATTATTGGTCAAATGATGGCACAGCGACAATCACGAACACTGGCACAACAGGTTATTTCGCCTTCCTTTCGATGCAGAAGTTTGTGAATTAATGTGCTATATATTTACTGAATATATTTAATAGTTTCAACCACTTTCAGTTAATGTGGAATTGACGAATAGGAAAATGCCGACAATGCGCGGCGGTCCTTTGAAAGATGACGAATTTCAATTTATAAACGCACAATTTCGGTGGGGCTCGTGTAACTCCCGTGGCGCGGAACATTCAATCAATAACGCGTGGTTAGTGAAATGAATTCAAGTCAATAAGAATTAAAAATAACGTACGCAGAACACTGAGTAAATACGTCCATCCATTGTTGTTTCATTTAGATATAAATTTTAATTAAAATCGCACACATTCTTGGTCTCACGAGCCGAATAAATTCTGCTTTTATTTATTTTTTGAATATTTAATATAACAGTCAATATAATTTTTAAACGTGGATTTAAAAAGGTATTCGATGGAGGCGCAAGTTATGCATTGGAATACGCGTTACGGATCAATAGACAAATGCTACGACAAGCCTGATGGGATTGCAATACTCTCATATCTCATGCAGGTAACAAAAAGTTAAATAAAAATTTGGTCGGAAAGACACGTGAGGATTTATACAATTTTTCCGACATTTTTACGTAAGCTATTGTATTTTCGGCCATTGTTACGATTTATTGAAGTAGATATATATTTGTGATGAAAAGGTGGTCGGCTGCTCGGGAATTGCAGATAATTCCGCACTCGCTCCGATCACTGATAAGCTTTTGGAAATAAAACGCATGGGTAGCACTGTGAATATTATGCCTGGTAATTCTAGAATATAAGATAATTTTTAATCAAAGGAATAAGTAAACAAATATCTATCTTCCGAAGAAATAGATTGTGTTCTTTGCGAAGATTTTTACCTTTCACTTTTCATTATTTTCGATCAAAAGCAAAAGTAATCAATTGTAACAAATTTATATATTTTTTGTAATTGTATACTTTTTGCTCTTATGAAAAAAACTTAATTGTGCGCTGGAAAATTCAATTCAAGTTTTGTATTTAACGTAATTTTGGTTAGTTTTATCAATACTGACATCTGTTTTAAATGATTATATAATTATAATTCACAGATTGTTTACGTTGGATGACGCATGCACTCATGTGCTCCACATATTACACTTATTCAGGCTCGCTTACCCTTCCCCCTTATAATGAGTGCGTTATTTGGATAATTTTGCCGAGTGCGATAAGAATCTCTCTTCGTCAGGTATTTAAGAAAAATATGTAAGTTGAATTAAAAAAAAAAGATCCAATTAAAAACGCTACTTGTATATTATTATTTGTATTCTGCAACAGATAGAAGCTTTCAGAAGTCTTTATAACCACAAGTGGGAACATATAGTGAGAAACTATAGATCCCAACATCTTCTTCATGGAAGAAGAATTTTCTACGCCACAGATGACGCAGTAGAGTGATCGAATCGAGAAATTTTATTACTTAGGAAAAAAAATTGCTTTAGCAAAAATTTGTATGTAAATTGGCCAATTTTAAAGATTAATAACAAACAACGAAACTTAAAAATGAAACATGAAAATTTTGTAAGAACTTAATCGATTTTGCACTCTGAAATGGTAAAATATCTTTTATCAGTTTTCATTTTATTGTATGGTGTTTTTAATTTTATTAACTTGTATTTCTCTCTCTTTTCATACTGTGTAACATTAAACTCACGAAAGGCCGACTGTCAAAATTTACATAATAATTTGACAGCCGCAAACGATACACGTGAAGCAAGTCGCGAACAAGACAACTGATCAGCATCGCGGAAAAGAGACCTCAACCGTTTCAGTACATTTGAGTGTGAGTTTCAGGCCGTTTTAAGAGAGGTTTACATTTTGTACAAAATTCTATAGCTTTATCTTCTTTTGATAAATTACTTTAAACTAATGCGACAATGATAAGTTACACAGATGGTGAGTAAGCAATAAAGGAAATATATAAGAGATCAGGTTATTTTTACATTACACGTATTACTTTTATATTACACGTTATACACCCCAATAAGATATTAATTCAAGCTTCAGAAAAGAGTGGTCAATCACCGATCGATCTGATTGACGAAATTACGTATCCTAAGAGATTTCCACCGTTAATCTTAAATGGACACTGGCTGAAGGATGGAAACGCAATTTTATTTAACAACGGTATGACAGGTAATTTAGTTCGTTCTAATATATCTCAGCTCGAATATTATTTTTGCAATCGATTAGATTTAATGAATATCTGTCTTCGTACTAGCTCAAGTTTTTTTAAACGGCGATCGAATTCCATCAACGGTGTCCGGTGGACCGCTGATGAACGATGAATACGAATTTCATAATGCGCATTTTCATTGGGGTGAAGACGATTGCAGAGGCGCTGAACATACGATCAATAGTACTTGGTACTAAAAATATTATTTCACCGGAGCATATATGTTAGATATATTTGGCTACCTCGTTTTTTAATCGACTGTAATCATTTTAAGAAAAAATAATCTAAAAGTTTTATCCACAATTTCATATTTGAAAAAATCGTAGGTTCTCTATGGAATGTCATATGGTGCACTGGAACCGGAAATATTTAACCTTTGAAGATTGTCTAAAACATAGAGATGGTCTTTGCGTGTTAGCCTATTTATTTTTGGTATGCAACGACTTATAATATGCATGCAAGAATATTTATATTCGTTTTTATGAATGAGTATCTTGCAGGTGCAACCAGGATCTTGTCAGTGGAACAATATCAAATTTGAAAGAATCTCAGCAAATTTGAAGTACATTCAGGACGCTGGTTCAGAGACGAAAATTCCGCCAAGTGAATGTCCAGGAAATAAAGATTTATCTCAATATTTGAAATCTAACGATATTGCCGCAATTTCAGATTCTTTATCTTGGATGCGAATAGCAACAGACTGCTCGAGTTATTACACGTACCATGGATCTTATAATATTGGTACTAATCCGGAGTGTGTTCAATGGATCGTATTTCCAGCTATTAATTCGATACGATCGTGCCAAGTGAGTTATTTCTGCAGATTATAGGGATGCGATTAATCAAAAAAAGAAATCTTGCGAGATGATTATTGCATGATAATAGTCTTTATCAATCTGAAATTAATATTAATTACTTATAAGTCGATAAATTTCTTTTTTTTATAAATGTATAATATAATATAATATAATGTTTAAATATATTTAAATAAAATTTTCAGGTTAACGAATTTAGAAAGTTGAAGGACAAAAACGGTGAATTCATCAAATCAAATCGGAAAGATATTCAGCCTTTACGCGAGCGAAAGATATTTTTAGCAATATCTTGACAAAGATTTTTATCTTTAAAACTTTTAATTTTTAATTTTTTGTTATATTATCATGAACTAATCAATACATAATGCTTTAATTTTTACAAGTAGTTCAAATTTTAAAAGAATTTGTAAAAGAATTGTGAATGTAATATGAAACTATAATACATATCAATTTTTATGTATTAGTTCTGTATAATTCCGTGAAGCAAATAAACATTTAAAATTTATTAATAGATTAACTGATAAATATATAAATGAATTAGAACCAATTTTAAGGATATATCAGTTTATATCAGAATACATTTGACATACTCATATTCATGATATACTCAGAATATGTCAGAGAGTTAAATATATAAATATATCACAAAATTACACAGTTCCCATAATTATTATTTTGCGTTCCTTTTAAAATTTAAATTGTGCTTTATACCCGCCAGAAACATAAAATTGATGCTTCGTACTACAAATACAAATCAAAAGATTCATTGGTTTTTAACACAGATTAATAACCACTTCGCAACACAAACGCAAAAACTGATGCCTTTTGTACTTACATAATTGTGCCATCTGATCTTTATTCTACAGTAGGACGACTTCACGTCTATCGGATGCGCGGTAATTTTCCCTTTCCAACGGTTTTTATTTCAAGCCGCTATGGCGTCTGCGAGTAAAATTATTGACGCTTATATCGACTCGCGCTCTAATCCTTAAAAGTGGGTCAACTGTGGCGTAGGTCAAGACGCGACGCGTAAACAGTAGGCCGAACGCGTACGTGATGGCACGCAGCGGCGTGGCAACGGCCTTGCCCCCACTCCGTCGTTCAAACAAAGATGGTCGCATCGACCACGTGCTCACTTCAGCCACGCGTCACCCCGTTATTTCTCTCGTTCAGCGAGACAAACCAGTGAAACATAGTGTGCCGACAATAGGTGGCGCGTCTCGCGCAAACGTTGAGCCGACTCGAAGTCTGACGTCGATGTCGCAGATTTAAACGGTTCTAACTCACAAAATAGTCGACATAGCGACATAAAATAAAAAGCAATTTCTTTCACACGTGCCTATGTCCCTCTTCCACTGTCCATTTGAAAGAGTCGAGTATCGTGATCGATCGAAGCACGTCAAACACGCGACTCTTACATTCGCGACAGAATCTATTCCTTTATTCATCTCGTCTATTATAATAGTGGAAAGATTAATATTATAAATAATATAAATAATATAAATAATATAAATATTATAAATAATATTGTGAAGATCAAAGTGTAAAGAAATAATTTGTAATATATTCTCGCGATATATACTTCACATAAATTATATTATTACACAGGGTGCATGGGTTTAAGTACGATTTCCATCGTGCACAAAACACATCAAACAAAATCCTATACCATTTTTCATACACCTTTATGATTAAGATATCAATTGAAGAACACTCAATAACATATTTCTTAACATTTGTCAAATTAATTATTTTGTTATCACTATATATTCTCTCTATATTATATATTTTTCCTATCACTGTTTGAAAATAGATGGGATCATCTGTGTACACCTCACGATTGTTTCTCCGGTCGATTGAGTCTATTAAACGAATCGACAATGGCGCAGGCTCGTCCTACCGCTTCTTCTAAAGCTTTATACATGCGGATAAAGAACGCTTCTCTGTATGGCTGAAGATTTAAGTCAAGAGTTCCCTGTTTGTTTTGCGTCTGTATATTTTGCGATTGATCGGTCGACTTCGCGCCACGCGCCTCTCGCAAGTTATTATTGGTTCCTCGCGAAAAAGATGTTGATCTTTGTGGCTTGTGATCCACTTTCAACGTGGCCACGGGCTGCTTCTCTCGTATCAAGCTGTTATTTTTTACAAAATCGCTTTCAGCTTCAAAGAGATTCGCGAAAGCGCACAGTACGTCGTACACAGCGTCGCTCTTGTTGTCGCGAGTAACATCGTGTAAAGTGGGCCTGAGACACCGTTTACAGAGCTCGTAAAATCGCGCAAGCATATCGCGCCTGTAGCTTGTCTCTCCAATTTGTAAAAGAGTATTTCGCAAAATATCCAGCGACAAGTTCCAGGCTGGCGCGTTTTCATCGGCGATCTCGCGATGCATTTCACGCAGTTGCATCACAACACTCGGATGGTAGAAGTAACGAGGATTCAGAGAGCTGAACAAATCGCTCTCCAAAAATAGTGTTTTGTAAACCGGCTCGGGCGGCTGGCTGTGCTCCACACCGGCTACAACTTCCTCGACGATGGAACGTACGATCGAGTCACGAACGCGGCGATCCAGATACTCATCGATCGCTCGATCATCCGTCGATTCTGTGTCTCCATCGACCGCGCAGCCCCAGAAACGGAACACGAATTCCGAGGGACTCAGTCTCGGCTCCGTGACGAGCCGCCAGCACTCGGTGGAGACCCCGTGAACGCGAGATCGATACCATACCTTGATCCTCGCGAACTGACCTGGAAGTACGAGCCCTCTCGTCTTGTTAAAGAAGAACGGACTGCTGCGCTTTCGGATGGTCGCGCCGGTTAGTCGACACGACGAATCCCGCCAGTGATACAAGATTACGCGGCTGCCTCTGTTCTCGAGAGAGATCTCCTTTTCGACTCGCTCATCGATCTTACTCTCGAAAGTTACAGACCACATAATGGCTTCGGCGTCAGTTGCCTCCGTCCCGCAAGAACACTTCCTCCAAATGAATTCTCGATCTTGGATCTTCAGAATCGTCGTCTGATCGACATCCTCGCATGACTCCTCTTCGTCGGGCTTTGTAATGGATATCAGTGGAATTCGCGGTCGCGGTTTCTTCTTTCGAAATGCCCGTCCTCGGACGGCCAATGCCGCGATTTCCGGCTCCTTGGGCAGCAGCAATGAGATTTCTCTAGCCAGCTCGAGTTTGCGCGTCTTGAGATATTCGTCACGTCTCCAGGGTTCTTCCTTGATTTTCAATCCGACGAGATCCCGCTCCTTCGCCGTTAAATCCGGCAATCCGATGCGCGTCAAGTCGGGAGGAAGGTTCAGCTGCTTTCTCGTGAACGTCAACGACACTTCCGGCAGGGAATCGTCGCCGCGATCTGGCAGCAGCTCGGCTGTTCTCCAGAATTCCGGCCCGCCGCGATATTTATCGGGAATTACGGGTACCGGAATGCTCGCGTGTTCCATCAGCTCTTTCGTCTCGACGTAAGCACGATGCCTCTCCGAGGAGCCTTGCAGCTGATCGATTTGCGAGCGGCCGGTAACGAGTTCGATACGACGACTTCGTCTCTGCCGATCTGCGAGCCATCTCTTCCAATTCACGAGACGACGGTCTTCTGAAAGAGATGCATCGCTTTCGGACAAGGGGTTATCCCTGGTAGTTATGATCGGCATGCGAGACCGCTTCCAGGTTAGCGGTTCGTCGGATTTGCTGATTTTCCGCGCAAAGTCCATTTCCGTCAACAACGAGCGATGCTTTACATCTTATCTGGAAATATCCGATATTATCTTTTCCCGTCACGCGAGTGAAAAAATCTAAGTAACTCGTTTCATCTTCAAACCTGTTACTCTCTACGCTTGACATACCGGTTTTCTACTTTTTCCTTCTTTTCGGGGCGCAGATGTATGCACACACCATATATTTATCTCATTTTATATTCATAAAGTGAAAAAAACCACGATGATACCAATGGTACTGCCGCATATCGATGAGCAGCTCGATATGAACTTCGCGCAAATAGAAGTGAGTGAATGTTGCGTTTGGAGCTGTGATAAAGTTCATCAGATAAAATTTATCATAAATCCATCAATCAGTAACGTGTATACGCTGCGGTGAAATATTATTAAATCGACATGAGCTCTTTGACAGGTACAACATGTGCAAATTAATGTTGGATTGCTTATAAGGACTGTATATAATCAAATATCGATTTCCGTGACCAGATGTTTACGAGCGCAATAAAGAAAATGTTCAATTGATACAGCAATTGGCTAACATCGAGGACATACTGGAATCACCGATCGATTTGAATATCAGTTATATGAAAGTCATAGAATTAAATCCTTTGCTGTGGTACAATTACAACGTTATGCCGAAGAAACTGAAACTCACCAATACTGGATACACCGGTAAAAAGGGAGAAGGATTTGTGCTCGATAAGAAATTGCATATGCAAAATTATTTACGAAAAAATGATCGCGCGCAGTGATTCTCAGCGGAAAATGGGAGGCAGAACGGCCGTATTTGCGGGACGGTCCTTTTGCGAGTAATTATGTTTTCTCGCAAATCCACTTTCACTGGGGCGAGACCAATATGGACGGCAGCGAACACTACGTCGACGGTGGGAGGTTTCGTTTAGTTTTCTTGCTGAAATTACTGCCACCTCGTAATGCACATTTATCCGTACTTTTAACGTTAATGTATTCGTGCGAAGCATGCCAATGGAACTGCACGCGGTGCATTTCAAGAGTGATTACGAGACCCAGGAAGCGGCTCTTCGCAGGGACGACGGTGTCGTCATTTTAGTATATTTATTTGAGGTATTAAAATAGGTTATTTGGAAAAAAAAGAAACGCTAATTTTTAATATAATTTGATCATATAATATAATATTTTAAATTGTATAATATTATATAATTTTATTATATATAATCTAATATATTTAATTTATTATTATATAATATAATTTTATTATAATTATATATAATGTAACTTAATATAATTTTCGTTTGCTTTAATAGAATAATTTAATAATTCCTATATTAAATTGCTTTTTTCTGCATAATTTTTCTCTACAGAGGAAAATGTGTGCTTTTAATATATTTCAGGCCAAATGCTTTGTGAGAGAAACGGTAATATTCTACGCTCAAACGTTAGAAAAATAATAAGCACGCGTTGAATAATATTATTTCTTTAGTTACAGGCAGATCATAATCCACTTTTAGACGGTATCCTGAGGGCACTGCCTTTGGTCCAAGCAGCTTATTCTTCTGTCCGTCTAACGCCCTTCCTCATAACGAATATTATGCGATGCTTTCAACGCGATTACTTCGTGTACTGGGGATCTGTGAAGATGATAAGTTACAGGAACAGCGTACTTTGGGTAATAAGCAGAGAACCGGTAGGAATATCTATGGAGCAAGTAAGTCGCGTCGCAGTGAAAAATGTACCGTTAAGCGGTTCAGCGGTTATTAGATGAGCCAGTTTGTCGTACGTACAAGTAGTTAATCAAGCCATAAATAATTTCCGTTTCATTCCCTATCTATCTCTCCCTGCGCGATTGTTTAGAAAAGATAAGTATTGACTATTTTCGTCGGAAATGATTTCTGAACCGCTTCATAATAATTCATCCTAAAGTAAACTTCGTTTTTGTCCTTCGCGAGGTTGCACAGTTCCGCACGCTGTACGACAAGCGTGAAGTGCCGCTTTTGACAAATTGTCGGCCGTTGCGAGACAGAGGCGATAGGAGCGTCTTTCATGTATGCCCCAGTGGAACTACACACGCAACGCTTCTGTCCATTCCACGCGGTGACACGTGTATTCATCAGGGCGATGCCGCTGATAATGACAACAATGCAACGTGACGCGCTCTGGTTATATTGCGTATTTATAACTATCATAGAACGTATATTACGACACTTGTGGATCTACCGTGCTGCCATCATTGCTGTTTATGAATACAGATCGTGTACGAAAGTATCTGAAGTGTTCGCTTGCAATTTTTGTTCTATCTATACTGTCTGACTTCCAAAGTATCATTATTTTCTCTTCCTGCGACGTCTTTTGATGCCCTCCTTTTCGAGATTGCATCCAGGGTAGAAGGAGGCGCAATCGATTCCGCCCAGACCGAGAATAGATGCCTTCACAGAGTCCAACCTTGCCGACCACGGAGCCCTGTTCAACACCCTACCCGACAACCAGCTCATACCCAAGCTGAAAAGGTTGGTCTCGACGTTAGCGATTTCAAGGCGTGAACTCCGAACTGCCGACTACTGATACTCCGCCGACCAACTCTCAGGATCACGATGATATTCTAATAATCGCTGAGATAGTTGCTGTCTGTTAAAATACTATCTATTACCTCCAAACGGGAACCCAAATCCTGCGGCCGTCGTTGGTTTCCCTGGAGTATCGATTATTCTCGCACAGTATCCTGCGCAGACAATTTCCCGAGTCCGTCTCGGCGACCATAACCGCTTCTATGGATCTCAAGACGCGATACGACAAGTCATTCAGATCCTCATTGCTGGCGGAGGACAAAGACATAGGAATTGCGTGTCTCTTGGCACGTTGCCTGCCGGTAGTCATCATCATGGGCGGATTATTGTTCTAAAATATAAGAAACACCTTGAAATTCTCACACACTGTGGTGCGTCACACAACTTATGCGCAGCAAAAGAAGCTATCCTTGCTGGAACGTGTTTCCAGAAAATAATTGTCTGCAGTTTTTAAATGAGACCAAATTTGAATACCGCGTTCATCAGCAATTGAATGATGAACAGTCCGAATGCTAAGAAGGCAAGCGCGGTAAGCGCAATTTCGAAGAAATCCTTGACAGACAGATCGTGGCTCTTCCCTTTGTCATAGACGGGCCCGTGATCCTCCTCCTGATCATGATGAGATTGCGGTACGTAATAGAACTCCTCGTGGATGGACGGGAAGAAGTCGCCGTGGTGTCCGAAATGGTCGCCATAGTGGTGGCCAAACGCCGGCCCGTAATGAAAATTGTGATGCCCCGACGAAGACGATAACATGTCACCTGTTCGGTGCAACATACAAACGTCATGCGTCAGCGAATCCGACTTCGCCGCAGCCACTGGGATCTTTACCTTCGTGAGACGGCTCGTAGAAGCCCACTTTTCCGGATGGCAGAGGAGCTTGCATCGCGTAACCCGTCACTTCGCCATCGAACTCTTCGATGTCCTTGTGTTGGCCGTCTTGTTTCTTCATTATCTTCTTACGAGGTGCGTAGTGTCGATATATATCATCTAGCGTGGTTGTGCTGTTACGAGTAGAGGGTTGTTTAACTCTTTTTTTCAAGAGAAATGTATTTTGTGCAACGGGAATCCGCAAAGTGTTTCTCAAGTTTGTGTGACAAAATCTTCTTGTTCAACGTTACGTCGTAGTTGCAAGCAGAATCGATAGCGAATAGAATCCGGACATCTTCACAATTCTTCAATTCAGTGCTTACCGTTGCAGCCAATTTTTGTACTTCGAGCTTCCCTCGTCCGATAGAAGCTTGTCGTGTATCGTCACATTGTCATTGCCTAAGAAATTGTGCAGGTTGTCGTTGGCGATTGGCGATGACTCGGGACGTCGCTTTACTCTGGGAGTGCTCACTTCCTTGAAAATTTCCTCTGCCATGTAGCCGTGACAGAGATACTCGTTCATTCTCTTCCTGATTTTTGAATCGATCAAATATCAACATTTTGTGAATCGATCAAATATCAACAAAAGCTTCACGTGTGCGTGCGTTTTCAGCTTTGCAGTTTGTTAATATTTGACATCTCAATGGAATCACATTCTTACCTTACCTATGATAATCCATTTCGTTTAACGCTCTCTCGAAAGACCCGTCCAGGTTTTCGTTTGTCACGGGTTTGTTTGTGTTGGAGGTGTTTTGATCAGCGAATAGAAACGTTCCAGGCAAAAGATCTATGGAAAGTATGTCGTCTTGGTTTATACAGAACTCGTTGCCGTCGTCGAAGCATTCTTGCGCCGATATAGTGCAAATTACGAAAAAAATCGCGAGAAAATGCATTATCACGGCGTTTTTTTTACTACGTCGCGATGATATTTTTGATGTTATTCGAGCTGTGTCACGGCAGTTTGTCGCTGAGACACAGAGACGACTGTGAGGAAAAGGCGACACGCTCGTGCGATAAGCTTCTTGCCCGCTAGAAATAATTGCTTTAACCGTAACGTTGCTGTAAAAGCTACATTACTACAGTTTTATTGTAGATACGTCGAGAGAAAAATATAAATGCAGAAATAATTTTCTCCAAGTTTCAACGTACAGTTGACAAAACATATTGTGTTTAATAAATTTATTACAGACATGTGAAGATTATTAAGATATTTTTTATATTTTTCCTGATTTTTTCTAACTTCTATTTTTAATAAGTGCCTAGTTACAATTTATTATCAATATTCTCCTAAAAATGAAATTTGAAATGATTACAGGTTTGTATTACATATTGTACGAATAAATTATATAAATAATAACGAATATATTATATTAGATTTTGTTATGTGTATAAAATATATTTTTTAAAGATAAATTTACATAGAAAACGAGGGGCTATTTATATATTGAGAAAAAATACTTGAAAATTCATTTGTGGGACATAAGTTTATTTCATAGAAATAAATCTTATGTTCCACGCGAATAGATTTATTTTCTTCGCAATGTAGCTTAGCTCAAACATGTCTCGATATCAAAATCGAGAAGGAGAATACCCGCATACCTGCAAACGCGGGTAGAACATCTGCTTAAATCCATAACTAATCCCACCGCGATCGGTAACAGAGCCAGCCGATTTACGCGTAACCCGACACTCATGATTAAATACGTTTATTAAAAACCACTTACAACGCTCTTATGAATGTTTCAGCGGCGGAGGGTCTGCCGGGGCGTCCAGGTCGAGGTGGTAAGACAGGGTAATGGGGGCTTTGTTCCCCTGGGAACGCGCTCACCTGTCTAATATCTCGCGAGAGTGGCTATATCTGTACACACACCGAAAGCGGCCAGTTATACGCCGGGCTTACTGAAAATTAATCGCGCAATTTCGAAAGAATCCTCGCGTCTCGTCCTCTCACCTGAAATAAACGTCTCGCACGCGATTATTAATGGCGTCGTAGTCGCAAAACCGCTCGTATCGAATAAAATATATATATCGCGCAAAAATTGTTTATATAAATACGTTTACACGCTCGGCGCTTGCTGAGCAAGAGCGATGAAAATGTGTCAATTTAACTTCCTTGCAAGTTGAACGTATATCGTTGAAACTGTGTAAGAAAAGAAAATTTAAGGAAAATACTGAAAAGAGCAAAATAACATACAGAGGCAAACAGATAGGAAAGAAGATTAATGATATGAGCAGATGAAAATATGAAAACATTTGAGAGTTCTCGCGAGTTCAACATATTTTAACGTATAGAGAACATGTTAGGAAATATTATTTTTCGGTGTGGGAGACGCAGAGAGATGTGGTTTTAACTGCTCGCAGCTGAGGTGTGATCGCGCATTTCCCCTTTTGCGTGAACACGAGCCACGGCGGTTTGTGCACGCGTGAGCTCACCCTCCTTTTCTCAGGTGCTTGATTGATCGTTTCAATTACCTGGCGCAGCGTGCATCAAACGTGAGAGTAAACTTCGTAGCGAGCAAATGGATCGTTTATCCGAAACATTTACGGGAGAACGCTTGGATCGCAATATAAAGCATATAAGCCGCGAATAATCGCGTACAGTCCAAATGCGTGCAATTCTAACGAGGAAACAAACGGATCATGTTAATTGAATCAATGATACAAATGCCGCTCCTCATCCATACGCGGATCCACACGATCACGAGGATGATCGCGGCGATTAACGGCACGAATTGGCGATTTTTCGGAGACGGTTTTTCGGGAGGACATTTAGCCGACCGCGGAAAATTTATAAAGAGCGTTCGAGCAGTCCGCTCTAGCTTCTAGGAAGTAATGTCCTCGGCCGTAAATTAACGTGCGCGTTGACCATGTCGTTACTTCCTCTCTTCGCACCTAACGACACGCGGCTTAAGCGCATTTCACTCCATGTATTTAAGGTTCAATATTTGCCCCGGTCGCAAGTACGTGTAAAACGTCCAACCCCGCGTGTAATCGGCGTGCGAAAGAGCATACGCGACACAAGAGTCGGGCGGGACGTGAATTCGCGTCTAAACGTAAAACGAGCTAGTCGTCGTTGCGCCAGGGCGTTCCGTCAATTTGACGGTGACGTCGAGGAGACATTCGCGAGGATTCGTCCGCATCGTTTTCATTTCAAACACACTTGAGACGCAGTGAAACTTTGTTTCAATGGGTGCGCTTGTATTCTCTTCAAATCTCTTCTTCAAATTCCCTTCAAATCGAGTACTATTTTTATGCACACGCGAAATGGCACGCTGTTCTCTCGAGTAGCCTTATAGCCCTTTAAATAAATTGTTGCGCTATTTATTTTTTTTTTCTATTCACGGATAACAGCAATTTCTAATGTAATGGTTACGTTATTCGGATTTACACGGACGGCAGAATTAATAATGACCACATTCGCGGACGCGACGCTGCGTGTTGAGGTGTCTAATGTACAAGGAAAGAATAATACACGCTCTTTCGCGCAAAGACGAAATAACTCAGACGTGGATCGGGCGGAGGATCGATGACAGGGAGCCGCACGGTAGAAAGGGCACACAATCGCCATTGGTCCTTTTAGCCGCGAAAGCGTGGAGCCGAGTGGATTTACGGCGCGCAAGGATGAACATTGAGATTGGCACAGGTAGCCCGGAGACTAATGGACGCGCCATTCGCGAAAATGGACCGCATACCGTGCCCGTAAACAGAAATAGCACGATATGCTTCGACAAGGACTATCATCGCCGCGGAAAGTCGCGCCTAAGGATACATGGGAAAATAGCACTTGGCATCGAATATTTTTACTTTATTATACTTCAAAGACTCACTATATCACAGAAACCTGTATCTAACTGCTTCTGTTTTTGGATTTTTATAGTTTTGAAAAAATATCACTTGACATTGAACATTTTTACTTTATTATACTCGAAAGACTCTCTACATTACAAGAATCTGACAGTTTTTGTTTTTGAAATGATTTGTCTTTCTTCACGAGCTGGATTATGATTCTTTCGGATAAATATATCGTATTGCGATTTGATTCAGAAATTTTGATCGCGTATGAAATTTAAGGATTCCCAGCTGGCTTATGATAATTACGTCAGTGAGGCATAATTGTTGGTGCTTAAAGAAGAAAAGCGAGTTTCCGCGGTGTGTAGGGAGAACCACTGCGCGTGGTTCGCTAAACGCGTGAAGGAGTGTTTTGTGGTACTTTTTCACGATGTTCTTCGCGTGGCAGGAGCGTTTATCCATTGCTGAAGCGTGGACGGGAAAGAGAGAGAGACGACCATCGTTTTACCGGCATAAAATTTCGAGATAGAGGGGTCAAAGAAGGCGGCCACTGCGCGAGCGGTGTGCGCGTTTGTGGCCAATCGGAGTTTCACCTTTTGATCCCAGATGAACCCTTTCTCGATGTAGCGAGACCCGCTCCACTGCGCAAGCCGAATCGCGGCTCAAGCACTTTTTGGGAAAGAACCGTAAAGCGCGAATGGTTCGATAAAATGGAAATATAGGAGATAGACCGTTTGTGGAAATTTGCAAGATCTGTTGTGCCCATTGTGTTGTCAAAGCGAAAAAATATCCTGACGACAGTAATAATGTAATACGCGAAACAAATCGCGTGGCGGACGTTTGTGCGGTATAGATAAAATACAGATTTTTCAGATGAGATGCAAACGGTTCGATCTTCTCTCTCGAGTAAAACACTCGTCATATAAGCTACCAAAGTCATATCTACAACTTCCATAACAATTATGATCAGCAGATATATGATCTTACAGCACACGATCTCAAAAAAATGTTGGACCTCACAACTTCATATGTTTCCACTTTTGCATTTCGTATTATTTATGCATAATATCATATAGACATGAAATGTCGTTGCTGAGCTTTGCGAATTGAGTACTCAGTCGGTGATAACGAAATAGACGATGGTTCGTACAAATGCTACGACTAATGTAAGGAAATCTGAAAGCTGCAATAATAGGCGCAAAATAGGAAATCGACTATAAACCGCCGCGTTTCTGTGATCCCTACTCCGATCGGAGATACCGGCTAAGTGGGGGATTCGAGGTGCGAGATATTTTCCAGCTTCGCGGGATGACCTTCCCTTGGAAGGCTGGTGGGGATGCTGGGAGGTCCTTCTCTGGACCACAGACACGTGCCACTTGTCATACTTTCGGAAGTACTTGCTTTCGGGCGGTTCGGAGGGAGATTAGTACGCGATCAGGTGTGATCGATCAGAAGGAAAACGCGTGCTAAACCGCCTAAACATACAATACGACTCGTAAATAAATATTCCTCGTCGCACAGGACGTTTCACCGATCAACAAATACGCCGCCGTGTCTCTGCTAATCTCATCGCGGTAGCGATGGATAGGTGAATGGATGACGCGGTGTCGCAATCGATTCATGAACCTGTCCGAATGAACGCAACATTTTCGCGGCACACAAGGAAGAAAAAAGCGTCAAGTTTCTTCAGCAAGTCGGTGTCGAATGTGCCGTATCGGAAGTGCGCGAATTTGATTTGAAGACCGCTGGAGCATATGCCGTCGGCCAAGTGAGATCAGAATCATCGACTGCGAGCCGGAATCGATGATTTTTCGCAATATGGAACTCTGCCAGAATCGCGAGGAAATGAGCGATGCCGTTTACGATCTTCGCCGGGCGAGATCGTTGTCGAGCGAGAACGAAGCTTTCTCGATCAGTAACGAGCAACGAGGTTGCAAATCGCCGATCGCTAATCGGGAGTCCATCGAGTACGCGTCCGATTCCAGCTGCGACGGTTACAGAGAGTTTCAGAAACCGCAGGGCGAGAGGCGAAATTCCTCGCCGATAGCGGCGTCCAGTGCTTTCACGATCGACAGTATCCTCGGGAGAAGCGAGAAGAGAGATCAAGCTTCAAGAATGACGATAGAGAATAATTCCGGCGATAGAGAAGAAGATCAGGACGAGATGGACGACAGGACCGAAGGACATTTTGTCAGGCCTACCGCGATACCGGCCACCCGACCCGGTACGTGAAATATTGTGAGAAAGGAACACTTGAAATTTATTTGTGAAGTATAAAATTTATATATATCCACAGAAATAAATTTTATTTCACAGAATAAATTTTATTTCGTTGGAATAAATTTTATATCTCACAAAGAAATCTTCAAGCAGTCTTTTCTCAGTACACTGCATCTTTAAAAGATTTATGGGAATATATTGAGCCATTGGTAACTTTTATCTTCTTTTTATTCCTCAAATTAATTTTTGTAGGAAATATTTTATGTTAGAAACTAATACACACGTTCGTCACAGTCAATGACAATTTGTGCTTGTTTCAAAATTTTTAAGGATATATCTAATAGAATGCGTGAGAATATATATATATATATTTCTCTCTCCCAATACAGTCTCTAAACACCTGCAAATTGCTGTGCACACTAATTGCTGTGCACACTAAGAAAAGAAATATTTGAAAATTTATATACGCAATATACGGGATATATAAATATTTGAAAATTTATATACGGGATTTATATACGACACAGAAATAAACTTTATTTTGCAGGAAAATAAACTCTGTATCCACAATGATTTTCAAGTATTTTTCCCTCGGTATACTTTCAAACGTATTTGCTTTCGTTACTGTCTTTAAAAAAGGGTTTATCATTTGATAGATATAGAAGGAAGTTTGTACACTCACACGGGGCTAACATATACCGAAGGCGCGTTACCTGACCCTACAGCATATTCCGCAACATCGCTCGCATCAGCCTCTTTATTGTACAGTAGCTGGTTTGCTCAAACAAAACCTGGTCAACTGTTTGGCTTGCAAGGTAAGTTCGGAACCTTAAAACGTTAAAAGTGCGGCGAAATCGATAAAGTCGGATAAAGTCCATTCTTGATATAGTAGATTCAAGAAATTTCTCAAGATCATACCCTTAGAGAAGGCGAAATCTCCTCTCCGCAATAGTACTCAGCCTTAATACTTTCGAGACGTGTGCGAAAGAAGGTTCATTACAGTGTCAGAAATGTTTCTTCGTGTCCGAACGCACGAACGTTCTCGCTGTGAATCGCGACGACAAAGAACTCTAATTATAATCCACTCGTAATAACTTACCGCTGTAATTCCATTTTCGCGAACAATGCTGAGAGAGGTGTATGAGGCGGAGCACCCCTCTTTTCCCGGCTTCAACGAATATTGGATATTACACGAGGCGCCTGCAGTAACAGCTTTTCGACACGCGAGGCACACATCAGTGGCCCAGTTGCTGCACTCCCCTGTTTTCGGCGCGTTATCGGCGAGATATTAAATGCTTAGCCGCCTAAAGAACAGAGCATTACTCAGATCGCCATGTTCTAGCCGGCTTTCAGCGTCACGCAGCATCACAGCGTCCTGTATGCATTCCGTTGTTTTATTTGGATATCCCTTGCGACCCAACAATTTTTGGGGATTTTCTTTTGCTACGACTCTAACGTCATTGTTTGCAAATGTGCAATACGAATTCGCACAATATGAAAATCTTCGATAACTCTCGGCTGAAGTGCCGCGCATTTCGCAACTCCGAAACAAGATTGAAATCCGCCATCGCCGATCTCTCTTCCCGGCTACTATCCGCCATGCTGTTAGGTGCCCATTTATTAACACCGTTGGTCTAATCATCTTCCGCGAAGGTGTTAAATGTCTCTGTACACTCGTAAATCTTGGTACCCGCCGGTTCTTCTTTTTCGTCACCGTAAGCATTTTCTTTTCCGGTCGCAACGGCAGTTCTCTTTCTGAGAAACGCAATCATCTCATCTGCGATTTATGCCAATCAATTTTATAGTCGAGGCTGCGCGCCACCTTGATTTACTACATAAAATGACGTAACGTGAAAGAACGTTGGCAGATATTGGACAAGCGTGCTCCGTCGCCTTGCACGTGTCTCGCGCTGTTAGAAAAATGTTAGATAAACAGATGTTTTACACTGTTGCACGGCTCAACAGACGCCAGGCGCTTCTTGAACACTATTTGCGGAATATACGCGCGCCATCGAGTTTCCTATTTCGAGCATAGACCGTCACATGTATCGAAGCGTTTTGAATCTGCATGACGTGTGCTGTCCGCGGATTTGCACTGACAATAGCTAATGTCGCTTACGAATTAGACGCGTCGAAACATTTCGGACGCGGTGTGAAGCCACCAATTTTCACGCGCGATAATAACAGAGAGGGTACAAAATAAGGTGTCGGTGATATTCCACCCGGTGAAACTGTGCCGTTCTGCGTACTCGTAGACCATGCTGGTAGGGTCCATGTAAAAACGGAAAGGTCTTGTACAAACACGCGACATCTATTTGTTGACTCGTCGTGTAAGGGCTGCGCAGCTAACTGGTGATTAAACACGAGAAAAGAGCAAAAAATGTTTATTTCTATGTGAAAGCATTGCGATCTTTGGGAGTCTCTTTGGAAGTCAGGCGAGTCCGTGCTATTTTCAGGATTCCACGAACAAATAATGCTGCGGGAACAGTGTGTTACTGCTTCTATTGTTGACAATTGGTGAAAAGGCATTAACACTCGAATAAATAATACACCCTTTTAGTCCCACAGCTCGGTCTATGGATTAGACGTGCCACAAAGATATTTGAAAAGATCATTGTACAAACGCGATGAGGAAACAATTCTTTGTGATAGGACAAAAATACTGATTTTTTAGTATCTTTATGCACTTTAAAATTGCATAACTTTGAATTATCTTGCATATTATAAGCGTGAAAATAAAAAGCGAAGAAAGTGCACAGCGCCGCAGTATTATTCGTAAAATGACAGTTAAAGTAATTGCTGGATTTTAATTTTAATGATCTTGCATTGTATACACACTGAGAAAAAATGTTTGAAAATTTATATGTGGGATATAAAGTTTATATGTCTGTGAATTTTTCAGAAATAAATTTCCTAGTACTTTTTTTCTCAGTGTACTGTCAAATTCGTCTCAATAAAATCTATTCTCAATATTGTGAGTGTCGTGGATAGAAGGCAAAGAAAGTGCACGGTAATTCGCAAGATAATAGTCAAAGTGATCGCTGGAGTTTTTTTTTCTATAAAGATTAAATAACGCTCTTAGGATATTGACAATTTAAACGACAGCATTAGATAGAATTTGACAAAAAGATCAGGTAGGAAAGAAACGGGCAACTATCTGGTTGTAAGATGGCACTGCATAGTAGCTGTTGTTGTTATTCCAGAATGTCACAGGGGCTTCGTTATTTGTGCTCAAACGCAAATTATTCGCGGATATTTGCCGGCGTGGTTAACAATCGCTGTATTGTTTCAGCACGGCTAATTACGTTATAATGTCTCATATCTCCTTTTCAAAGGAAATATGTAGTACTTCTTTACACTGCGACGATAATCGCATCCAAACGTTCTTCGTCATAAATTGTTTGCGCAGCTCGTTGCCGCTTCGCCTGCGATGTTGACAGTAGGATGTCACACATTCCGCAAACAGTCCCACACGTTTTAGACACGTTCGGTAATTCTAGACAGGGCTCGATGGGGACGCGCCGAAATCGTAAGAAGATGGTAATTGAGCTCGAGTCGGCCAAGTTGGTCGAGGAATTAAGAGACGTGATTAGAATATTAAATTTTGATTATCACGGCAATAAATCTCCGCAAATGTCAACGTCAGAAGGCTGTCAAGTATCTGCAGGAGACGTTCGTACAATTAGCAATGGCTAAGATGTGAATACCGACAAGCTCAGTGATTGACACTTTTCCACTCGCGTAACGATTGATGATTGTCGCCAGTCAATTGAGTAGCGGCAACGTTATTGTAATATGCGTGCGAGGATTATGTTAATAATACACTATCATAATTTTTGTAGCACCTAAACCGAGCGGTAGGAGGTCTAGGAAGCCGGGTATCGATCGGAAACCGCGTCAAGCTTACAGCGCGAAACAACTGGAGAGACTCGAGGCGGAATTCAAGGTACGACTCGCGTTAGGGCCGATTTTTCAACAGTAGTTCAGACATTTAGATTTAAGCTTAAACTCTATTCAAACTCTGTTCAAACACATCGTTAGAACAGACTTGAAATTAAATTAAGTTTAAATTGCTTTTAAGAATTTGACTTTTAATCTTTCAAGTGGTATGTCCGGAAAAGTTTCGTGATAAAATATTATATACATTCCTTCTATTTAAATTATTATATTTTGTGTTAACACATAGCGAATATATAAATGAAAATTAAATATACCTTATATTTAATTTTCCAAAATTCCTTCTTCCAGGAAAATAGAAAAATAAAGAGGAAAGAAATCTGGATATATTCTTAACTAAAAAAAAATCCCGCTCTAGGAGGAATCATGCAGTCATTTTAACCCTTTCGTTATCAATTTTGTTTTTTAGGTAAAAAAGGTAAAAGTTTGTTTAATTTTTACTTCATTAAATACATTAATATAATGAATTTTAGCAAAAAAATTGAAAGTTTTGTGTTTGATATCAAAGAGTTAAAGCTAACACAGATGTTAGAGGGATATTGATGTTCTATTGGGACTTTTTTGAGAAAACATATATGTCCCAATAAGTAGCGTGATAGCTGATGTATTCTGAACAGTTGTTTCTTCAATTGAATAAAGTGATTATTAATGATGGGAAACATATGTCTCATTGGTAGCGAAAGGGTTAAGTCACCATTGAAGAGAGATTAATTTCTCACAGAATTTTAATCTCTTTTGAAGTACATTTCGCGTGCGCATGTGTGTTTACACGTCTTGATTCAATATTCCCGTCTTGGCAGATTGACAAGTATCTTAGCGTGAGCAAACGAATGGAACTGTCCAAGTGTCTGAACCTGACCGAAGTGCAGATCAAGACATGGTTCCAGAATCGTCGCACAAAATGGAAAAAGCAGCTGACGTCGCGGCTCAAGATCGCACAAAGGCAAGGACTTTTTCCGCCGACGTACTTCCCGACCACCCAGTACCCTCTTCTGCCATATTACGCGGCACCTTTGATGTTTGGCAGCCCGTTATCAGACGACGCGAGCTCTAACTTGCCGGCACGACCTACCGTATCGTCCTCGGATACGGTCTGACGTCGCACAGACTAGAACCACTAGAACTACTGGTCGATTGTCGGCTGGGCGACTGCGAAGTGCAATAAGACCTTCCGTTGGCCACTGCGATGTCTTCGATAAATTTTCTCTTTTTTTCTTTTTTGACTTTATCACGCGGATATACTGAGCAAAGGATCTTCGCGTTCGTAACGCTTTAAGTTGCATTAAATTATTTATCGTAAACTGAGATCTGTACGTAACAATAAACTTAGGTCAATGCACGAAGAAAATCTTAAGGTAATAAGAGCATGATTTTGCGTAATCAATCACTTCATTATATTAAAAAAAAAAATGATATATAGCATATAAAGTATATATGAAATATTTTATAAGAAAAAATAGGATCGCGGAAAACGAGAGAAGAGAAATATATAATTTAATAAATTTATATTTTATCAAAATTTTCATTACTTCTTTTATAGCATATTGTTCACTCATTTTTACTCATTACAATAATTAAATTTTAAAAATATCATAATGTATAAAAAATAATATAAATTTTGATAAGATATTAATTCACCAAGTTGAATATTTCTACCATAATCTTGTTTTTAATATAAAATTTTCTATGTGCTTATCTTGTATATGATAATGTGCCTAATCATGCAAAATCGTGCTTTTATTTGTGCATTGATCTAAATAGTTGCTATAGACCAATCATAATCCTCCTTTACGTACCCCAAAACGTTTGAATTTCCAAACAGGTTTTACTGCCTGTATTCATAATCAGGTCTTATATTTAAAACCTTATATTTAAAACCTCCTCGAGTTCATTTTCAGATATTCTGTAGCTAATAAACCGATCCGTAGAAGACCTGAAGATGAACTTAAAGAGGCCTTAAATATAAGGCTTGGCAATGAATACGGACATAAATCTACTGTTACGTACGGATCTCAGTTTAACACTTAACGTGATTTAAACGTTGCGGATGTTCTCGTGTCGAGGCCCTAATATAAATTTGGACGTCGCTGTGACAATTCGTACACAATCACACGATCGCGATCTAAAGCGATCTAAAGATAAACGTGAGAATTGCAAAGAGATTTTCTCTAGATACATTTACTGTATATAAAATGATGATCGTAAGTTTACGTTATGTCCGCCGAAACTTCATATAAGATTGACACGCCATATAGGTTTATTTCTGCGATGTTAGTTGTAATTAAATAGAAGTATAAATATCCTTTAGTAACAGAGGCACACACATGCGATGCAGGAGGGACGATCTCACGAAATTGCAACATTTTTCTTTGGGGCAGATTGTTTTCGCTGTATATATCCAATCTGATAATTGTAGACTTGCGTCCATGAGGATTGTGCAAAATAGACGCGCGAGGTCTAGATTTATACTCGCGACTTTTTTACGTTCCCGATCACGGAGAAATAAAATCGCGTTCCTGCGAGACGATCACGTCGACGAGAAACACGGAGAGACACAATTACTCCGAATTGTCGTGTTGCCTCTCGGATCGATTGCACTCGCTGTACATAAAACACGGGCGATTACTGATTTACGTAATGCCTACGGGAATCACGTGAAACATAGACGAGTTCTGGGCTTACAGGCTTGTGACTTGACACGTTTACGTTAGTAGCGGCAAAGTAAGATTGTATTCAAGTGGTAGTCACGTGCGCAAGTGACATGGAAGGGACACGAAGCATCGCGCAGGAATGCCACGTGAGGGACACGTGAAAATAATATGAAAACAACATCGGTGTTGGCATCGACGTGTGTATCGAAGGAGTGCCTAAAGGTCGTTCTACATTAGTTGCAAGCTGATCGTAAGCAGACGCAATTCTTATTGCGACAGCCAATCAAAAGCATCAATGGTGCTATTGACGCTTCTGATTGGCCGTCGCAACAAGAGTTGCAATTGACTTGCAACTAATGTAGAACGACCTTAATATGTCTCATGCTGCGTAGTCATCTCTTTTTTTCTTCCAAGTGTCTGTAAAACAGGATTTGAGCTCGCTCGGAGGTTCGCGCAACAAAGCGCGAAGAAGCTATGTAATTAAGGCTGAAGTGTGTCAGGAAAAAGCCGCCAGCACCGTCTTTAATAAAGAGCGCAGTAATAAAAGGAAACTTCTTATCGCCTGTCAAACTTTGCGAGAATAACGACGTAGAAACGACGAAGGCGGAAGAAGAGAAAGAGAAAGAAGACGAGGGAGATGGGACGGTTTTATGCTCGATGAAATAATTACGTATACGTAAGATCCTCTGTGAGCGCACTCTCTCTCTCTCTCTCTCCTCCTCCTCCTCCTCCCTCCCTCCCTCTTTCTCTCTCGACTTTCGCACATAGTTTAACAACTAGCGTCTTTCACTCGTGCATGAACAAAGTCGCTTGCGCGACTGGCTGCAATTTATTGACGAAGATACGAAGTAGCAGTATTATGTATGCTATTGAAGAGATTCGTGTGTAGAGATGAATTGACACACCTTGGCAGAGAAGCAGAAAACGAAAAGGCAGAAGCTAATCAGAACTTGCGCTGATGGTAGTTGACAGTTTCTGCTTTTCTACCAGCGCGAGTTTTGATTGGCTTCTGTCTTTCTGCTAAGGTATTAATTCTTCTTAATTTACAATTCGAGTATGCACTCAAGGATCGTCTCTTAAGAGGATGCTGGGTACCGATAATCTATTTTGTTGTAGTTTATACTATTTTGCATTCTTTAGTTGCATAGAATTTCAAATGTTTTTATAGAGTTAAAATATAATTTGTATGTCAATCTTGAAAAGATACCAAATATTGTATCAAAATCGAGAGAATTTCTTTTATTTACAAAAGCACAACAAAGTTTAGTCCTATTTTTTTCGGAATTCGCAATTTTAAATTATTTTTTAATAAAATTGTATATTTATTCATGAGTAGATGATATTAAAGATATATAAGTATCAAAGATATATAAGTATCAAAGAGATATGTCTCATCATTTGGAAGAAAATATTTAAAACATATACGTTTCCTGTAAGGATCCTAACGATATTATTTATTTCGGCAGAATACATATCTTTCTGAACCATTTTCTCTTCATTCAAGGACCATTTAAGGTTTCAAATGCCATAAAATTGAGTTAAAAGCTTATGAGAGTTTAGCCGTTGTTTTTGTTTTCAGCATAATATATGATACGTCTTTTCACGTATTGGCAACTGTACTTTTACTCTGTAAAAGCGCTCGCAATTCCATGCAACGAAGTAGGAAAACAATGCAAACTACGAAACTGCATTGCGTCGGTATTCAGCATTTCTTTTTAACGTTAAGTTATGTACAGTTTACAGGTACATCACAGCGAGCCGTCTAAAAACAAAAAGTGGAACGTCTTAAATTTATCAAATCCCGAGAAAGAAGACCTGAAATATTGAAGGTTGTTTACGAATAAACAGCGTTCTCTCATTTCTTCAATAAATTACGTTCCGTCGCGCAAGCTTTGCTCTCCTCTTTTCCTTTCCAGGAAGAAATCAATGATACACATATCTCTTTCTAAATAATACATATATATCTTTCTGAACAATACATATATATCTTCTTTTTACTTTTTTTTTTAACTTTGCACGAGTGAGTTAAGAGAAATTCCAATGAAAGTAACACTTCTTCGAGAACGCGGTCTAATTACGGAACTGCGATAAAGTCAAGTCAGACTTGAATATGCTCGGGTGTGAAACAAAACGACAGAATTCGCAATGAGCGCGACGCGATGCGGGTAATTATTTCTTTTCATCCTCCCTGGGGATAAGAAGGGAAGGAGGGGTGAGGCGTGGTCGAACATTAGCTCGAGTGGATCGCGAGATTCAGTGTGTCAGGTGTTCTTCCTCTCGGCGCCGCAGCACTTCTCGTTCCACGCTCGTTTTTCCGCGTTATCGCGCCTGGCGGACTTGTCGGTCTCGCAGGCGACGTGTCGTCTCGCCGGGCACTTCGTCCACGTCAGCCTCGGGAGTACGCTCAACTTCTTGCGCTTCGCCTTGGTGCCGGGGCAGAGTGTGCCGATCTCGCGCGTCTTCACCTTGACGGACGACTGCACCGAGCGCACCAGCAGGGTCGCGCTGCAGCTCTTATCGAGCGCGGGTGTAGCCGCGTGAAATTGATGGACCGAGACTTGGACGTACTTGTCGGATTGTTGTGGCTTGGGTCCGGCGGCGGCGGCGATCGCCAATGTGTTCTGTGCGCACAAGTAACAGCAGCTCTTGAGGAAGTCCGCCGGAGGCGCAGCGGGTTGCGCGTCCGCGACAGGATGCGGAATTCGCTCCTCGCGCTCGCGCCTCTCTCTCCTCTCCTTCATTTTGCGCTCTCTGTGTCCTCGTTCTTGCCGCTCGTCTCCCCTCACCTTTCGCTCCTTCCTGCCCTTCCCGGTAACGTCCTTATCGGCCACTTCCTCCGGCGCGCCTTGTTTACGACTTCTCTCGGATTTCTCCGGGGCACGGCTTATCGATTCTCGATGCGGCGCGGTTGATACACCGGCGACCGCCTCGTCGTCGGATTTCTCGCTCTCCTTACCGTACTTCTTCATGCGCTCGAGAAGCCGCCTCGTCGATTTCCCCAGCTCGAGCTCGCGGCATTTCTGCTTCTTCCGCCTGTGGCATCTCACGCACCATAGATGTGGCTTAACGTACCACTCCTCGTCGGTGTTCATCGATTGGTGTCTGCGTGGTAAGTCGACGTCGCGCGGATCGACACCTCTGTGTTCCTGCGACGCCTTGACGGGACTTTCCGGAACATCTCGCCGATCCTCCACCACGGTGTAGACGCACCACTCGCGATTCGCGATATGCCAATCTAACGGTCTCACTGCGAATTCGAGCGATTAATGCGTTTTCCTGATGATGATAGAGATCGCGAGGGGCTGATATCAATCGCATCGGAGTATGAAAGTATAAAATTCGTCTCGACGCGATTCGATACTAACGACTGCAGCGCGAGAGATTTTAATTTGGCCGTTTAATTAAATTAAAATCCGCCCGTTTACCGTTTGCATTACCTCGGGGTCCCGATGCGCCTCGTATCTCCTTTAATGCAACACACCGGAATTTATTTCGACTTTCATCATCGCGAGGAGAAACGATACGCCGCGGTATGGAAAATTGGAATCGGAAATGCGGTAAAAGCGTCCAGGAAATGGAGTTATTTTTCAGGTTGATTCACAATGAGTTGCAAATATGTTGCTTACGAGGTCCATACGTTGAGGGATGCGCAACGTGTTGCAATAAATGCGTCTCATACTTCGTTTGTGCATTTCCCAGGCCAGATATTTGTTCCTTGCGACCTCGTGATGGATAATCGTCGCACGACGCTGTGTGCGTGGATCGATTTGATGTTGCGGATTCATCCGGACTCACTGTCGGTCGCATTTTCGTGTAGTCGAGCCTTTTTCGGGTCCATTCGTCATTAATAATCGCGGTGCATTTACTCGCATTTAAATATGCAGCTTCGATGCATCGTATGCTGTGACTGCGTATACACATCGGACGAATTATTTTCTCGACATTTCTCGTGGATACGAGAGGAGAAGGTATAAATGTGTAATTAGTGCGGATAAATATGTAATTTCATTGCCCTCCGAATGGATGTAGCTTTTAAGCTATTCTAAGCTATGAAACTTTTAAACTGTTTTGGCACAATCATAGAGAGGTTATCATCGTTAGGTTATTGTCGCGTAGGTTGAGATCCTTTTGCGAACGGACGATATTAATGAAAGAGATAATCACATTTTATAGTTCTCTCTCGTATATCAAATATTTACTCATTTCTTGAATAAAAAGTCGAAGTTGAGTGATCCTCATTTTATATTGAAATGTCTGTTATTTTGAATTTTTAGCCGGAACTGTCAGCGCTTTCGTTTATTATTAAAAACTACCAAGGGTATAAAAAAGCTTCTAGAGCGCATTAAAAAACATGAGCTGATATGTTAATTAAATATTTTATTTTTACGTGCATTTTTAAATTTCGTGTTACGTATTCCCATTTCCTATTTGAAAACGCGTGTAGCTGCTGCTTCATTTCCTAAAATTAATCATAGAACGGTGTACTCGTGTAATTTCTTAAAACTCGCGCGTTTCGTTAAAATGACCCCAATATTTTTATTTAAATAGAATAATTTTATTTAAATAGATTATTTAAATAGAATAATTTTATTATATTTCTTAAATAATGCTCTTTTATAAAAAGCTATGTTTTCAAGAAAATGTATATTTTCTTATTAAAAAAAATTTTTTTAAATATCTAAAAAATATTTTTATTCGATACTAACATAACATATTTATTTATATAAATAAATATGTTATGTTAGTATCGAATAAATATATTTTTTATTTTTTAGATATTTTTTCTCTCAATGTCTGTACACACAGATTCTGTTATAAATACAAATATATTCTCACAAATACGTATTATTTTTTCCAGTACTTATTAATTCAGCTTATAAATAAGATAGTGTGTGTTTATTCAAGATTTTTGTTTAGAATTATCTGTATCTTTTGTAATTAATATCCTCGTTGACTTTTCGTTTTATACTAAATTAGAGCTAATGAATATCTATATAATATTCATCGTCTCGTATAAATCTAAAGATTTCTTGTGATTTGCTGAGTCACATTAATAAACAGTAAAGTTTCATTCGTCACGAATCGAATTACTTAAAAATAAGAAGCCATAGAAAGACTGTAGTTTCTCGGCAAAATCAATATTTAAAGCATTCTAACCTGTCATACTACTTGTGGAAATGAAAGGTCTTCTGGTATGCCATCAGAGTACTGTAGGGGGTGACTGAAAATAAAGAAAACTTCTTTATTTTCCGCCAGACTCGTTAAAGTGCGACTAATGCAACGTTTCTCGAAGCACTTGTCGAAGATAGATCAGATGCAATTGAGAATTACCTGTATCTGAGTTGCATTGGAAGATGAAAAGTCAGTCGTTGATCTGCCGTTGACAATACAGTACTATTTGAAAATAAAGATTGATTGCCTTCGAATACACTGTTATTTAGTCGTGCTACTATTTCGGCCCTTCAAAAAGAAAAGTGGCGACTCGTAACAAGCGCTTTGAAACTAACAAACCGTAACCAGAGAGAAGCTTGAGAGCGGCCACCAGCATGATTTCAGCGGCCAGAGCTAGGCGCATTTTAGATACGCCATCTAACAAAAATGCGTCTAACTACGTCCGTTAGGCGCACTTTCGCAGTGGACTTCCGTATAATGATAGTAAATTAGAAAAGGACAGATGTCCAATCGCTCTGTTCTTGTCACACCACAGATGAGCGATCCGCGAGACGTACGCGTAAAGCAAGCCAGCGACGTAAACTCTGAATTCCAACAGGATAAATTGTGGAGAACTTTGTTTTCTTTAAATCACATCGATATCTTTTGTGGTTGCCGAGAAATAAGCAAAAAAAAAAAAAAAAATGCAAAAAAATATGAGCAGCATGTTTAAGCTTGCATATTTATTTATTATTTTATATTATCCATTTTTCAAATCTTTTTTCCTTGCAAAATTACGTAGAACGCAGCGCGAGAAAGACGAGACTGATGAGAGATGATAAAGGGTGTGGCCCAACAACTGCTACAAATACTGCGCAGCGTTTCTTCCTCTTGTTTTATTCCTCGGATTCGAATGAAGAAAGAGAAAAAAGTAAAAACGCTCCAAAGCATTTGCAACGCCCGCTGAACCGTACCCCTAGTTTTGTGATAATATCGCCGCTCGTTTCGTGCCTACGTCGCGCGGTCCGCTCATCAGTAGTAAGACAAGAATAGAGTGATTGAACGTTTGTCTTTTTTTAACTTACTATCATTGTACGGAAGTACAACAGGCACGAATCAGACACATTTTATCATTACCATCGCGAAAATACGCCTAACGAATGTAGTAAAGGCGCATTTTGTTAGATGGCGTCTCGAAAATGCGCCTAGCTCATGGACGTAGGAATATATGAACGGAGCGAATTGTTGCGGGGATGAAGCCCAAGAGGTGAGGGGAATAATTGTATGTATCCTGGAGTTAACATACCATGATGGCGACGGTCGCTGTTTTTATACATAGACAATAGATACAAACCTTCGACACTATGATGGCCGCGACGATGTAATGCTCTTACATCTTAGGGCTATCGCACACAAATTGACATAACTGCATATGCATAGCATAAGATCGTATGGACCATACGATCGTAATCATCATACGTAATGAGCATCAAATATTAAGCATCGAACACCAATATGGCGACTTAATACTCGATGCTCATTGGTACATACGGTCTTATGCTATGCATATGCAGTTATGTCAATTTGTGTGCGATAGACCTTAGGCTTCACAGCCCCTCGTCTATAATCGCACTTTGCGCTCTGTCCATGTATTCTTACGTCCATGGCCTAGCTCTGAGCACTGAAATCAGGCTGGTGGCTGCTCTCATGCTTCTTTCTGCCGTATCAAACGGGTAAATTTGCCGCGACGCCGCCAGATAACACCGCTAGATGACACCAGGTACCCCGTCAGTCGCATCTTAGCGGGTCTAACAGAGCGTTAGTCAGTCGACAATGGGTCAGAAGATTCACTTTCTCTCAACTATTAAAGGACTATGAAGGATCAAAAGAATCATCATCTTCGAGTAGTACGATTCAACAGCAGGTTGAAGTCGATTCAACAGCAGGTTCGAGGCCGTTCATCTCGAAGCCGCGCAAATATTGCGGTTGGATCACAACTCGATAACCGACGTACCGCGCGACAAGAGTCGTCATCTCGCGGCAGCAGCGCGCGCGAGTACGAGGCGGCGAATGGAGGGGAGAACGCGTCGAGCGCGACGTCATAACGAGTGAGCCAGGGAAGTGCAGAAGCCCGGGGGTGGCAGGACTGTGTCAACGGCGACAGTGGCGAATGTAGTGTCCGTGCGCGCGTGTTCCCGTCCCGTGTATGTGTGCGTGTTTGTTGCTGTTGCGATGCGTCTGCTAAGTATCGAGTGGTCGTCGTCGTCGTCGTCGCCGTCGTCGTCGTCGTCGTCGTCGTCGTCGCCGTCGTCGTCGTCGTCGTCGTCGTCGTCATCGTCGTCGTCGTCGTCGTCGTCGCCGCGCCGTGCGTGAAGAAACGGCCAGCGGGTCCGTCAGCTGTTTGCGAGCGTCATCGCGAGCGAGCCACGGACTGTCGTCGGCGCGGAACGGAGCGCCCGTGCTGGTGGGGCCTCACGGAGGCGGCGAATAGACGAAACGGAGCGAGCGAGGCGCGAGCAGTGCGAGTCGCGGAAGTCGCGAGACAAGGGGCGGATCGTTGTCGCGTGTATGTATGTGTGCGCTAGTCGGCGTGCAGCGTCCGCGTGCGAGAGAACGATCTCCACGGGAAAATGATGGCGTAGACCTCGCCGCGCTCCGGAAGCAACGGGACGAAAGGGAGCGAGCGAGAGAGCGAGAACGCGAAACGAGAGAAGGGTAACGAGCGAGAAAGAGAGGGCAAACGAGGTAGAAAGAGAAAGAGAGAGACGCTTCGTAGTCGTCGTACGTGTCGCCGCGGCGGTACCGAACGCAGCCGATCATCCGCGTCCTCCGCGAGCGAGCGAACGAGCGAGCGCGCGTCGTCGCCGTCGTCGCCCACGTCGATTATTGTCGTCGCCCGCGAACGAGCGGAGCGCGACGCGCGGAGTGACTCGTTGTCCGGTGGTGATCGAGACGCGCGGTGGTGTGCTGGTGCAGTGCTGGTCTGAGTACGGCTGGAGGGCAAGGAGGAAACAAGTGGAGAAAAAGGTGATGCGGCCGTGACGCGCGCGTTCTTCCCCGTCGGCGTCGCTTATCCTGTTGCTGGCGGCAACGCCGTGCCGTGCTCCGCCGTGTTGCTGGGCCGCGTCGCGTCGTGTAGGTCGCGCGCCGTTTGTTTGTTGTGTTTGTCCGCGGGTACTCGCGAATTGGTGCCGACGTCAGATAGTCCAGCGGCGTGTCTCGACTGCAGCAGGGAATATAGTACTACGATGATCAGTGACACGTGCGGATACGTTCTCTGCCTGCTGCTGCTGTCGCTGGTATCCTACATCGAGAGCGGTAAGTGCCAACCCATGCAATCACGACGAACATTTCAAAACTTGTTATTTCAATGTGTGCACCGTGCCGTCGTGTTTTTCTTTATTGTGCACCTTATGACCAGCTCCGCGTTGTCCAGCAGAACGTGACTCGCGCTCTCTCGCATGTATATATGCCGGGTATTGCATGAGAATGTATGAAGTGTTGCTATGGTGTGTGCGTGCGCGCGCGCGCGTGTCTCCTGTGAATCATCACTCTTTCACGAGCGCGCCTATGGCGTGTCTCTCTGCGCTCTCTCCTCCGAACAGCCCAGCGACCACGAGACTAATTAGTGGTTTGAAATAATTACGATAAGATAATAGCCCCAAATTCTTACTATTCGCGAAATCGTGGACGTGCGATTTCGGTCACTCTGAATGAGTTGCGAACGAGGAGAATATCGCATGACGCCACGTTTGAGCCATGTCGGTTTCTCAGATTACGATTTCGTTTCCACCTGTTTGCGACGACAAAGGCCGTTGTTGTTTTGAACTTTAACTTGCAGAATTGCTGGATTAAATATAGTCGTTGCGAAAAGTTTGCGTCATTCTGTTTGTCGTAGCAGAATTTATATTCCATCTGTGCATAGAGTATCCTGTTATCAAGTTCCTGTTATCAGAAGTGAAATAGTCATAAAATTTTTTCAAAAGTGCAATATTCAAAGTGTTTTAACGATGACATAATAACGTGTTACGATGACATTTTCATCGCCGAAATTTAAGTGCAATTTTTATTTTTATCTTATACGAAAAGGATTTTATGGTAAGAATTAATGCAGGATTTTATAATTAGGGAATATAAGTTGACATTCTGCAGTAATTCGTTTCACATATGCTACTTATATTTTAGGCACTGAAATGAGCTACTAAAATACATGCTACCCAGATGAACAGATGTGCGTAAATTTGCCAGCAACTTCATTAGTCGCGATTTGTAAAGTTCCTTATGAGTGGTTCATGCAGCACTCATATTTATCACATAGAAAGACGAAATAGAATGACGGAAGAAATATGAAAATTATCGAAATTTGCTCAAAACAACATATCATGCAAAATATAATACAAAAATCTGAGTAGTTTTTAGTAAATTTTAAAGCATCAGTGTAATAAAACATTCACATTATATATAATGTAAATCTAATAATTATAATTCGGTATAGTGTGTTTGCCTCATAAATGTAATAAAAAAAACTTTTCCTCACATTTATTGTCTCATGTAATGACAATCATGAAAATCTATCTAGGTATGTCGCTAGCAAAATCTGCTGTTTCTAACGATATTTACTATGTTTCTTGTCAAGATAGACTTTACCGACTATTCTTTACCGACTAGTCTATTCTTGGATTATTGAAAACATATAGCGAAATTTAAAAAAATTTATTTTATAAAAAACTATAATATTCTCTCCATATATTTTATGTTATCGAATGTTGTGTGAGAGTTTATAAAACAATTATTGAGAAATACGTGATTCTAATATCTATTCAGTAAATCACGCAAGATACAATTCGAGAGGTCAAAAGTTATAAAAAAAAAATATATATATATATACGATGTGTAAATAAATATATCACAAAAGAGGACACGCGAACAATTGGCGCGGCATAAAAACACTCGATTCTCGATTAAACCCGACTTTGTTATTACATCCCACTTGCGGTAACGTCGCGTAAATTTGTCGATCGCCTGTTACTGAAGTCACACACACGCGCGCGCGTGTGTGCACATCGTTCTGTTATCTTGTTTAAACTTTTGAACAAAGGTAAATAAATCTCTTTCGCGGCGCGCAATAATATCAACATATCTCACGTGCGCGTGTTCTCGATCGCAAATATTTCTTTCCGATTCCGCAATATTACCGCTCGCGAGCGTTTATCTGTCCCCATCTCGTTCCTTTTTATCGAGGTATACCTTTCAGCTGCAAAAAAGAAAGCAGAAGAAACAAGCGATCGGTCTTTCCTTTGAGTGTTCTGTATATTCCGTGTCAGGAAGAGGAAATACGATGCTCCGCGTCATCATTTCCGCGAAATCCGCGTCGCATAGGAAACGCACGCCGAACGCGATCGCCGAATCGAGTCGCGGAAAATGTGAATTACCGTCGCCGTGCGATCCTCCGCGATCTGCTCCGCGAGTTTCTCACAGCCCTTTCGGCCCCAATCATTCGACACTGTGCGTCGCAGTGCGTCATCCGATCGTTAGATTTTAAACGCTATGAACTCGCCGCAATTTTCCTTCGGCCGTTTCGTCATCTGCAATCGATGCAGACGTTTGTCCGCTGAACCGCGGTTTGCCCTTAACCCTCCGTTGCATCGCGTTGCCTTGTGAGGCAAACAAATGCGACAAATTGTGTTTCATTATCGAAATCTTGGCGAAATGTCCGACATGCGATACTAAGACCACGAGGAGCACGCGACGCAACGCTCATCTTTTATTTTGAATAGAAATTCGCGCCGTTCCTTATGCCCTTTGAATTTTTTTCCGTGTCGAAGGAAATCACGCGACACACAGAGTTGATGTTTCGCGACTTTACACCGAGATAAAAATATCTAAAAAGTAAAAAGAAATATTTATTCGGTGAGTATTAACAATATAATCTACTTGTACCGATGTAAAACATTTTTTAGATAAGAAAATATACACAGAAAGAAAGAAATAACATTCTTCTTTGGCAGATTTTTATTTTCAATATGTAAATCTTAAAATAAAATTACATAGTTAAACGAAGATAAGTTAATTGTATCAACAGATTTTATGTGATTCAGCAAGAAAAAATATGTCCTTATTATTCAAAGATAATTTTTACGAATGAAAAGTGAAGCAGAATATTGGATTGGGATTTATAATGTTTTTAAATGTTGGGAAAAATATTATTATCATAAAAATAATGATGTACCTCTTGTGAGACTATTATACTTGAATAAAAAAAATTATTATTTACATTAGATTTATACAACAGTAGCGAAAGTAATTAACATTGCGTAGACCAAATGCGCGACGCGTGAAGTCGTACGATCGTCACGAGACGATTGCGAAAGTCTCCGTCTCTTTCTTTCTCTTTCTCTCTTTCTCTCTCTCTTTTTCCTTCTTCCTCCGGCGCGCGCGACACGATGTGAATGGCCCTCGACGGAAGTCACAATCAGCGATCACCGCCGCCGCGCTGGACGATAGTTATATGTCGGTGCGCGTGCACGTCACTGTACTATTTACGGTTACGGAGAAGAGCGAAGAAAGCTCTCCTGCCAGTGTGGAGGTTCCTGCGCGCAGGCGGATCATAATACCGGACGTTCTCTCGTGAACGCAATTTATGACGGTACCATTGTACCGTTAGCTATTAACGATATGCGGACGGGATTAAATTTATCGACGATCATAAAATCGTCGATTAATACGCGTTTCGGGCCCGACTTCCGCGAATCGTCGTCGTAGTCGTCGACGCCGCCGCCACCGCCGCCGCGACAAAATATCGTCGTAATTCTGCACAGTACATAGTTTCGTCGCGTTCCTAACCGGGCGATCATCCGGAAGTTCGCACGTGTAAGAATTTCGCGTGCGCGGGAGCTCTCGTATTTTAAAGGATCTCGCGTGTGCAGGGACTTCGTAAATGCACTCTCTCTCTTTCTCCCTCCCCCCCCTCACACACACACACACACACACACACATACTCCTTCCTTCGCTCTCTGGCGCGTTTGCAAGGATCTCGCGTGTACGAGGATTCAGCATTTGTAAAGACCTCGCATGTGCAGGGGCCTCGCGTGTGTAAGCAGCTTTTATACGCAAACAGCTTCGCGACGATAAGAGCGCGAATATGCTCGCCGCTCTCGGAGCGCGCGCTGCTCCCGGATCGCCGCCGAGTATATATACGGTGTAATACTACGTCGCATGCGTCGTATGTGAGGCGAGATATTTCTTCCGAGGACAGAGAAGCGAGACACCGTCGCGCCCTCTCTCGCGCGTTTCCTTTCTTATCGAATTTAATTATCGCCGATTTCTCGCTGCTTCCCGCGTTAGACGTGAGCCCGCCGTTTCGCGGAGGAACTCTCTCCGGGCGCTCTTCGTTTAATGAAAACTTTGCGGGAAAGGGGAGAGAGAGAAAGAGAGAGAGAGAGAGAGAGAGAGAGAGAGAGAGAGAGAAAGAGAGAAAAAGTACGTCGCGCGACAAATCCTCCCACGAAATGTTCACTTCGGGAGACTGATAGAGAGACAGAAAGAGAGAGAGGAGAGCTCTAGAGAGCGAACGAGCTCTAGCAAAAAGCCGCTTTGGGACATAGCATTGTGTTCGGAATATGAAGATAGAGTTAGGATGGACTGCTGGCCGAGTGATTTCATTGTCCTGTGTGCCGTATCGCAAGGACAAAAGGTCGGTTTTCCTTTACGGAGTTTCAGACTCCGCCGCGATCTTCATCTCGAAGCGTTGCGCTCCGTGCCGGACAGAGGATAGTAATTCGGGCCGTTGCCTTTTTCTAAAGTGACCAGATTTCCAGCCCTGAATTCGGGACACTTCATAAATGTGTAAAGCGAGGGACGAGAGGAGGGGGATAAAAAAATCCGAAAATTATTTGATAATCATTGAAAATGATGACAAATCGGTATCCCGAATAGCACTCGAAAAAATTCGAGATAAAGGGTGAAAAAACGGGATGTCTAGTCACCTTAGCTGTATGTGTCGAGATTACTCCGTAATAATGTACTTACGATATATCCTAACGACCGCACGTCGTTGTTTTCGGCACTTTAATACTTATTTCTGTAGGAGACTCACAGGATACAAGCGAAAGACGTATGGAAATCGGAACGTTATGTCCATGGCATTTGCTTGGCATGAAAAGATCGCAGACGCGCGCGCTGTCAATCACGTACACCAAAAGTTTATTAGCGCGTCGAAAGTGCCAAAAGTGCATGAATATGAGAACACACCAGTGATGCGAACGAGGTCGCGCGTCTACAACGACGCGATCTGTACGGCGGATGTCTTAACCACTTGCTCGAGTTACTAAGGGACTGAGCACAATAAAAGGAATAAGGAACAGGGAACAGAGAATAAGGAATAAGGAATACTGAAAACAAGTAATAACACTATTTCTCTATTCCTCTATTCTGCGTTGATGAATTAGGTTTCATGTTTTAATATTGAACTTTTCCCTATTTTCCGTTTCCTGTTCTCTATTCTCGATTCTCTATTCCTTATTCCTTTTATTGTGTTCAGCCCCTAACCACTCTAGACCAATCGCATTCGTTTCGCATTATGAAGTTGTCATCGTGGTTATTCAATCTAGGCGTTGGTAATGAATCGCGCGAAATGCTTGATCTTTTCGCGCCAAGCAGCAGCCATGGACACACATCGATCTACATCGCTCCGCGTTTCTCGTACCTTTTATCCATCGAAAGTGAGTCTCGCGCGTTAATAAGTCTCGGAAGTGTCGAGAATAGCGATGTACGATCGCTGGGGCGTATGGTGAAGACGTCATTTGTAAGAAATCTTCTCGTTTCTCCTCGCGGTATGTACAGTCGGTGCTTGCCGACGTCCTTTACATTTACTAAAAACATCGACTCGCTCAAGTAGCAATAGAATCGGGCGATCGTCGGATTTATTGAACGGGAATTAGAAATGCGATGGCAATCAGAGAGAAAGAGAGAGATATGCGGAATATTCGGGCGGTTGCGTCAGCTTGTTAGGAAAAGAGAAATATCTCATAGAGCGCGCTTTTTTCGGCCGCGGCGCCGTTCATATATTGGCGTATATTTTCAGCGCGATTCAACGATCGCGCGACCATCTTGATTCTCGATCTTTCTGCATGGAGCAACCGCTATGGACACATCGATCGACATCGTTCCGCATTTTACGCGTCTTTAACCCGTCGAAAGTGAGTCTCGCGCGGAAATAAGTATCGGGAGTGTCGAGAATAGCGATGTGCGATCGCCGAAGCATATCATAAAGATGTCATTTGTAAGTAATCTTCTCGTTTCTCTTCGCGGTATATGTAAGGTGACCAAATTTCCCAGCCCTAAATTCAGGACATTTCATAAATGTGTGAAGCGAGGGGAGGGGGTAAAAAGATCCGAAAATTATTTGACAATTATTGAAAATGATGACAAATCGGTGTCCCGAGTAGCACTCGAAAAAATTCGGGACGAAGGGTGAAAAATTGGGATTATCCCGAAAAAATCGGGACGTCTGGTCACCTTACTTTTTCACGTGACGGGAATCGTCCTGGTAATTGCGCCGGGGACGATTCGTCCTCGCATGCGGCGAAGTTCGTCGACACTCGGGGTCGTGGAATTAATTCGCGTCGTTGGCAATCCCGCTGCCGTCGCCACCGCCGTCGTTTCTCGAAGATCGAGCTTAGTCCCAGCTTCTGATTTCTAACGCAATCAAGCCGATATTGCGCCCGCGGTTGTCGAAACCGTATTTGGGACTTCCATTATTATCCGTTCTGTCCCGAATGAGTCTCGGTTACGCCCAGACGACGTTTCGCCGTTCAAGGTCCTCTCAATGCGTTTAGTGAGTGTGTTACGTCGGGCATCTGGACGGGCGAAATTCGCGTGCCAAACTCCGGTGCGATTCGCGTCTCCGTGGACGAACTGTTCCTCGCTCTTTCTGTCGGCACGTCGAAAAGTTGTGCGTCAACGAATAGTACATATGTATATACCGCGGACATACTTGAGCGATCACGTCATGAGCCATTTGCGTTCTCGGTAAAGTATTGGAATGAATAAGTGATAGCGAACGCTCTAGTGCTTCCATCAGATCTCGGTTGCGTCAAACGTGAACGCTCCACATGCATAACAAAGGTTTCGAAGCTTCGAATACATTTCTTAGGGCACATGAGTCATCTTGCTAACATATCATCAGCGAGTAACCTGCATTTTGCATCGTTATCTTGTGCTGTTTGTGAACGACAGCGATATAATTTGCGAGTCAAAGTCGCGCATCCAGCAATAGGAAGTATAATCATTCCTGAAATTGCATTGAAGTTTTGTGTAACGAAGTTACATTACGATATTCAGATTTTCTGAAGTTACATTGTTAGCAAAGTTCCGACTAATCTTTGCGATATACCGATTTTTCTGCTCCTCCATCGAGATCGTCGCGTGCATAGTTCATTGAATTTTTTGAACCATAGTGAGACGTTAGTGTCCTACCTACTTTTCTTTATTTTTAGTAATTTTAACTAACTTATCGACAGACGCAGTCGATTATATTATTACTCTACACACTCTTATAAACAGGAATTAAAAATAGGTAAAAAATAATTTGAATGTTTAATTGTTAAATTATTATGAGCAAATTAAAGTGAAAAGAGGGACTTTATTCAAACAAAAGTAATTTTAGAGCTACTATTAGGAATCGACACTTGTGTGAACTTGGCACACCATATTTAAAAATGTGAAATTTTTTTTAGGGTTCTGATACTCTCTTGAAAAGTTCTAGAGCTCTATGCAACAATTTTAAATAGTTCCGATTATTAAATACAAAAAAATAGACTTTTAAAAAAAGGTGCGCTAAGTTCACGCAGCGCACGTAATCAACTATTTCTTTAGAGTTCCGGTTTGTTTTACAATAGTTCTAGAGTTCTATATCATATATAACAATAGTTCTACTAATTAAAAGCGAAAAGTCGATTTGCGAAGACCTAATTCACAAAATGTGTAATACCGACAACAAAATAAGAGAGATTAACACTATTTCGCGAGTTCTGCATATTTGAAAATATTTTCAACATTCACTTGTAATCAGGGAATGAAAATATAAAGAGTTTTATGCGATAGCAGAAATAATTTCTTCATAAAAAATTATAAAGTGTTCGAGGTCGCGTAACTTTAGCAGCAGGAGGGGTGCGCCAGCCGCACTTTGAGAGTTCCATTGGTTTAAAAATATTTTTAACGTTCACTTATGATCAGAAAACGAATATTTTCACGTTGAAAATATTTTTAAACCTACAGAACTCTCAAAGCGCAAGTAGCGCACCCCACCTGCTCGTAGATGTACGCGACCTCGAATACTATATGATTTATTATAAATAAATTATTACTGCTGTTGCGCAGAACTCTTTGGACATTCGTTTTCTGATCATAAGTGAACGTTAAAAATATTTTTAAACCAATAGAACTCTCAAAGTGCGGATGGCGCACCCCTCCTGCTGCTAAAATTACGCGACCTTGAACACTTTATAATTTTTTATGAAGAAATTATTTCTGCTATCGCATAAAACTCTTTATATTTTTATTCCCTGATTACAAGTGAATGTTGAAAATATTTTCAAATATGCAGAACTCGCGAAATAGTGTTAATCTCTCTTATTTTGTTGTCGGTATTTCACATTTTGTGAATTAGGTCTTCGCAAATCGACTTTTCGCTTTTAATTAGTAGAACTATTGTTATATATGATATAGAACTCTAGAACTATTGTAAAACAAACCGGAACTCTAAAGAAATAGTTGATTACACTGATTAGGTGCGCTGTGTGAACTTAGCGCACCTTTTTTTAAAAGTCTATTTTTTTGTATTTAATGATCGGAACTATTTAAAATTGTTGCATAGAGCTCTAGAACTTTTCAAGAGAGTATCAGAACTCTAAAAAAATGTCACATTTTTAAATATGGTGTGCCAAGTTCATACAAGTGGAATCGACACATTAAGAACCATTAACAGTATTTTACATATTTTTTCAAAATTTTCTGTAAGCCTTATTTTTTATAGTAAATTATTGAAATATTAATAATATTTTCTGCAAATTTTTCTTGTCAAAAGCGTAAATATTTTTTTTTCATGTCGAGGAAATATCATTATTTTTTAATCATGCTAAAAGCGGGATTGCTAATTTTAGAAATTTATGATTGTTATTTCGAATTTTAACTTTCTAATTTTAAATTCGTAATTAGTTACCTAGAAATATTTTACCTTGCTAAATTTGAAGAAACTTTACTGAGAAATAAAATGTACGACTCAAAGGATTAAGCGTGTAGCGTAAGGTAAAAGTATCAAAATACACGGACACATATCTAATCTTATTTCATTCAAATTCTTATTGTCTTGGTCTTTAAACACAAATATTTCAATTTACTTTTAACATAAAAATTATATATATATATATATATATATATATATATATATATATATTGGATATATACATATATTTTCATTATTAAAAGTTCAAATATTCACATTTAAATACCAAAATGATAAGGATATTCAGGATTAAGTACGCGTCCAGGAATCCGCACTTTTTTCTCTTACACGATATTTTTTAACTTGCTACGTTACTCAAATTTACATAAGCAATTTTTTTTTCGTTGATTAATTGAAGGGTTCAAACTTTCCTTTCGGCAAGGAGAAATGCTTTTTTTGGCACAGCAGCTCTATTGTCGAAGCTTGCTTAGAGCTTTCTAGAAGGCGCTTGGCTTCGTCTTTGCGATGTTTAGCGAGATGAACTTTCGCGGGAATTTCGGGGGAGCAAGTCGTGGGGATGCGCGGGGATTCTCAGGAGAATTCGGAATTCCCAGAGATCAAGGGGGATCTTACCTCCGGGGTTATTCCGTATTCAGGGATATAGGTGGTCGCCGCAAAACTTCCCACTCGGCATTCCTGGCACAACCGCGCTATTCGACTCCGCTCGGAGGAGCAGAAGGGTTTACCGTTGGTACATGCGAGTGTTCGCGATAGTTCGTCTTGTGACGTCGCGCTGGCCTTTTCTAGATTTCGGGCTTTCACATTACTCGTCTGCGAAAAATAGATCGGCAGTCGCGAGTTCAGTCTAATCACATGCATAATTTTGCTTATCGCCTTTTCTCCTTTCGCTCGAAACTCGAAAACACATAGCAATGCGAAATCCTCTAAAATCGTCATTGATATTTGGCCACAGCTATGCAAGAATGATCCAATCTACTAAATTATGATTCTTGAATTTTTGCGGCAATGGATAGTCCGTATATTTCTCTGCATAAAGTAAAATAGTCCAAGCCTTATGGGCGCCAACAATTAATTAAAAAACAGTTTTTATCTTCTATCAGTTATTTTTTACTACACGGAAAAAAGGTTTGGTTGAATTAACTAAATATCTGATCGAATATGAACGATCCAGAAATTCCGATTAAAGTAACCCGAATTCTGTTTAACTCAACCAAAAATCTTGCTAACTTAAACAGAATTCGGGTTACTTCAATCGGAATTTCTGGACCGTTCATATTCGACCAGATATTTGGTTAATTCAATCAAATATTTTTTTTCGTGTAGTTGCGTATTTTTATTCATTGTTTTAAGGATTAAACTTGTCAATGAATAGAGAAAAAAATTGTTCCTTAAAGAAAGAAACTTGTGACTATGCTTGATCTCTTGATTACGAAGGACTTAGTGCTACCTATATTTTTTAAATTATATATTAAATTTTTATCTTCATTTTTCTCGAGACATACTTTATATGAGTTTGATCATTCTTGCATAACTACGGCCATTTGATCTCTGTGAACCTTGGATTACCGTGTATTTTTAGCTGAAGTATATTTTTTGCAACTGTTGTAAAATTTTGCAACGTAACAACTTGACGGGAAATGTTCCTTCCATGAGAAACGGGAGATTTTCAATAATTTTGTCAACAATTCAGCAAACAAACTTTATGTAAAGGAGAATAATTTAAAGAAAAATATTCTAATACGGAACAAAAATATAGGAGTTTGTGGCCCGAGAAGGATTCATGAATTAATTTCAGAGTGATATTTGAATTTCCTTCAACATTTTTCGCTGGAAAATTACGCGTTGGTCCAGTAAAAGATTAAAATAGGATGGAAGTTGTAATGTAAATTATTTTTACACCAAGTTTCATAGAATTAAACATACTTCGCGACTGTCTCTTTTCAATGAATACTTGAAACTTCAATACCGGATTTCATATGTAGAAAGCTAAGAAAAGTTTAAAAATTTGGAATATATAATAAAACTGTTAAAATCAAACATAGGGGAACATGTTATAATTCGATATATCACTTCCTCTCGTATTTTCTCATGTGATGTCATATTTTTCCGTGCTCACCAATGCGCGTTATCATTTCCATAAAAGGCGCGTTGGTTCTTCACTGTCTCTCTCCCGAACCGAACAACCTCGACCCAATCGTATGACGGGCAGACAAAGATAGAATCGCAGGAAGTACCAAAGTCCAGGTAGATGAGGTTTCGTTGTCGCGGTGATAGACGATCGAGGACCATCGAGGAGTCGCCGATTCGCGGCGAGGGGGATGAATTGGAGGGTTTCTGGAAATGGGCCAAATGCCTACTTCGAATCAGCTCAACAAGGCGACACGCGAAACTCAGGCTCCGTTTAATCAACAGCTGATTTACGCTCCGCTAGAGTGGGCGTGTAAACTTCTGGGTAAACACGCGCCGCGTATCTACCTAGCCTTGTCTCAATTCCGGGAGTAGTCTCGATGATGAAAAGTGTCGTTTAATTTCTAAAGTGTCCGAACTTTCTTTCTCTCTCTCTTTCTCTCTCACTGTCTTTGGCAAACTCGTGGATCAAAGTGACTCGGTTACTTACACGGAAAAATGATTTAACTTGATTCTGCAGATCTACAGTTTGCTGGACAAAATTCAGCATTTTAACTAAGCAGATTTGTTAGTGCAGCAAAGATATTAAATTTGGAAGTAATTGTCAACTTGCTCATAAAGCAAACGTATTTTCGCTGATGTTATCTTAGTTATTGCAACAAATAATTTCGTATTTTGAGTCAATTGAAGTTTGCGAAACACATTCATTAATTTTACTAAACAAATGCAATTATTCAAACGATAATGAAGAAATATTTTTGTTCATTTTACGGGAGGAAGTGCAGCCAATTTAACAGCCGAGTCGATTTCTGACTACAAATAATGAATATGTTATTATGTGTTACGCAATTTAAATTTGCCTTTTTACGTTAATAGGGTAAACTCGGATAAGATAGCCATATTTTTTTAAAATGCAAAACATTTCTTATTGTTATTTTTTAATAGTGTTTGACACATTATTTCACTGAAGTCTACAATACATAATACCATCAGAGTTAAAAGAAAAATACTTCAGTGAAATTATTTATTACAAAAATATCAAAATATGAGCATCTTACTTAAATGTTTAAGACAAGATGGCCATAAGGAATAGATGACCCATACATATTTTATGTTTAACATTCTGTACCTATTATTTTATAAAATAATAAAAAAAACATAATTTGATATATTCATTTTAGTATAGGATATTTAATATATATTATTTGTGAAAAATATAATATATATATAAGATAGAAACCTCTATTACAAAACTTTAAATTTTAAATCCAATTTTTTATCAAAACATATTGCACATAAGATTTAATTGTAATATTGAAAGTAATTTTTGAAATATAACGACTTCTGTTTTATAAATGTTACAATGAGTGGCCATCTTACCCAAAAGACGATTATAATAGTACTTATAAACAAATAGTGAAAATGAAAATAAAAATGCATGTCATATTACAATTTACATACTTACTTTATGTATCTAACGTTGATTGTGATAGCTTAACTTTAATTTATTCGACGTTACAGCAAATTTTAGTGGATACATGAGAAATTTTACAGGTAATTGAAAATAAAAATATAGTATAATATTCATAATCTTGCTATTTCGAAAAATGTACGCACATACACTACGATAAATGTCGATTATCTTTGTGACTGATTACACAAACGCAATGTTTTGCAATTATTAGAGAAATTACAGCCTATGGCCATCTTTCCGATATTGCCATCATATCCGAGTTTATCCTAATTGTATTTGTAATATAATATATTGATATAAATTATACTATGTACTGTGTGAATGCATTTACACTTGTGCAATATTTTATTATACTATTTAAACAAGCTTGCAAAGAGTAAATATTCGAGATGAGTATTTTTGCTTTGACTAACTTTTACTACTGGAACAACTAATGAGTTAGCTATATTGAAATTCGTTAATGTAACAAGTTTCCTTTAATGTAACAGCAAAATGGTTGGTTGAATATACTAAACTATTTTCCACTAGTTGTGGCATAGAATCATCTCTGCTGTTCTAACAAATTTGCTCTAACAAATTGTGTTATAACATCAAATGCAGCTCCGCAACTTGATTACTGTTACATAGCAAACTGGCTGCCCTTTTTTAATGGCTATAGATTTGCTAGGCCAGCGAGGTTTTAGTTGTGTGACAGTAAATCTTTTACCCATATACCTACTGAAAATATGAATCTTTCAGTTAAGATTAGCTGGAAAGTCGGTCTCAAATGTTGCGCGCGCTCATATCTAAACTTGAATAACTTAGTAGCTACCATGAGATATAGAGACTCGGGCTCGAATTATACACGAATTATAAAGTGATTGCCCTTGACGTGGCAATTTGTTACGGTTTACAGACCCCGAAGACATATATTTCCTGGCACTTACACATTATCTCGCCGCTTATAAGAGTTCAGTCTTCCGTATTCGAGCGTGGTGGCTATCAGCGCGCTGCGCTCGTGTTGATAATAAACTCGAATCGATCGTAAAGTAACAAGTTTAATTAATCAAGGCACCTTTTGTACGATCACGTTTACGTAACGCTTTTCGCGTTAATCACCTTGCAACTTCGTCGTTCATGGTCGTGAGAAATATGACGGACTTGGTACACGCGAGTCTCGCTATACTTTTCCTCACGCACACCTGTACGCGTCCGTGCGATTACTCTCGTTGGATGCCGATCTAGCAGCGGATAGCAGCACCAGAGTCTACATTTGTTACGCGCGATAGAGAAGCCGGTGTTTCGAGGCGAGACGCTCGCAAGAAAATCCTCACGTCGCCTTCGTCATCCTGCCCGCTTGAAGTTTATCGTAAATGCATATACGGGGTGTCCGTGAACTCGTTTTCTCTTTGTTGTGACGATTCATTCACGAGGATATGGCATAACTGCAAGATATTACTGACGAGAGCGTGAGAGGGCGAAGTAATATCGAGTATGAAAGTAATAATACCGAGTATGAAAGTTTGTATGAATATGCTTTTACACACATGCGTGAAATTCCGTACGATTGCGTTGTTTTACGCTCAGTGAAGAAGACACGCGCGCGCAGGGCGCAGGGCCGATGACGGTAATTATATAGTTGACAAGTATACGTGTTTTGTGTGTAGGGAATTGAGGTGTATAGTTGGATAAACTATTTTGCAGAGAGAGAGAGAGAGAGAGAGAGAGAGAGAGAGAGAGAGAGAGAGATAGTAACTAGAATTGAATAATCGCGTTATACTATATTATAATTACTACTATCGTTATAATTCTACGTATAACTACGTAATTCTCGTAACAGTTTAGCTTCAGTTGCAATAACTAAAAAATAATTTATTAAACTGTATACATTAATTCTATACAAAACTCGTGTAGTTGCCACCACTATATCTTTTGCTTTTAATGTAATTGTTAAAAAGAAAGGAAAGAAGATAGAACGATTAGATAGAAGTTACACGTCAGATGAGGATATAATAAAGAAATACGGATATGATACATAAAACGCGATATGATAAATTCGTAGAATCGAAATTCTTATTTACAAAACAAAATATAGGATAACTGTACTTGTGATAAGACACGCTCATTGTCACTAGTGTCGCAACTTTGAAATATTTCCACGGAGAGAATTTTATGGTAAAAATCACTATAGGATAAAAGTTACTATAGAATAACCGAGGAATAGATTGATATTATACAGTAATTCATTATTCTTTATTTTACACGTGTTACTTATATTTTAGGAATTGAAATGTATTACTAAAACACTTACTATGTTTCTAGCAAAATTTACTATGTTCCTTAGCTGGACTTTACTGATAGTCGCTATATATCCCGGATTACTAAAAACATAGCAAAACTAAAAAGAATTTATATTAAAAAAAAAATTAATATATTTTCTCCGAGTAACGTCCCTTTTTTAGACGAGTATCTGTTTATCGAGAGCACCCGATGAGTTTAAACATGAATCGAGATTTGCATTTATGTTTATTATATCGTGGAAATGTGTTGTCGTTCTCCTTCGGAATATTTCCAAGTTCGTTTGCTTATCCGTTCATGATTGTGAATGACAATTTTTTCACTGCATCAAACGTTACGCGACGTTTGTAATTAAGATTAAACTGTTTTTTATTGTGTTATTTATTGTACTATTAGCTATTTTCTTCATCGTAAAAATTTCCTTTAAACGAGATACAAAGGATACATCAACATTTTTCTTTACACAGAACGATATTGCATTTAAGTAAATGTTATTTATTTTAAATATTTTATGAGTTTATACATTCGTAAATTTATCATAAGTTTATAGTGATCAAATTTCTTCGAAATTTATTCTGAATTCTAGGAAGTTTAACATTTCGAGATCCAGAATATTATAAAAATATATATAAAAATAAAAATACGGTCGAATATATTACTACATAAAATCGAACCAACTTTTTTTTCGATCAAGTTTATAATATTTTTAGAGAAAACAACTTCTTTTTTTTCTTTTGAGCACACAACAGTGACCTTTCTAAAATTAGTGATGAGTACATTTTAAGGCTGTCACGATAAAATGTTTTGCTAGTGAGTAATTGCTTATCTTAGCAGTAGAACGATATGCTTCTCTGTGTGTATTCCTCGTTTCTGAGCACTTCAATCTAGCTAAAAGGCGCATTGTTGAATCAGTATGCGAGAATCGACGAATAGGAAATGTTAAGGACTATCGTGCATTTCAATTCATTGAGCACGCCAAATAAACAACAATATCGTGTCCGTTGAGCGCAAATGTAGTCTACGAGTCGCTTATTTTGCTCGGGAATTAATCGCGTTGACTCATTGGTGTAGCCAGTTGTAACAAATGCATACGATACGCATGGCCTGTTATAGTTATCTCGTTCTTGGAATTCCGCTTTACCGCGCTGAAGCGGAGTTGGTATCCTTAGTGCGCATATTTTTTTTTCGTTTTTATGCTAGTTCAACGGAATAAAACGCGATATTACGAGACGACTCTGATGATTCATACTGTCGCAATGCTGCACCGATAATTCAGCGCCGCAGATTTCCGCGAGTTTTGATGTAATTTTCCGGCGATTTTGCTAAATATCGCGTTTTGTTACAATTGCCGTTTTAATGATCTTCAACGAACGTGTTCCTAACTTCGTCGTATTTTTCATGGCTTCGCTGTTATACGAAGCTGTTATACGAAGCATGCAAAATTGCTCGAACGTACTTGAAGTCCACAATCGACGCGAAGTTGGTATTGCGAGCGAGCTTTCGTGTGGATGTAAATCTGCGTGAATAGAATCTGCCGACGCGATGTCAACATGTTCATTGCCTCGCGAATTCCCTCCTGTTTTGTTGGAATTTAATTAAAATATTAAACATCATTAATTTGCCATTAGAGCAAGCACTCGATTTTCCGCACGTTGTACTCATCATTTACTTCAATCATCATCAACAATGCAATCGTACAATCAGAATAGATTTGTCTGAAATTTAATAAAGTTCCCATATAATGTGGAATGTGTTAATAATATTTTCGATGATCTTCTTTACACTTTCAACCTGTAAATGTAGCTTATTTTTTTACAGAGAGGATTGTGTGTTTGTGTGTCTCAAGGACACAGTAAAAATATAAAAATACAGTCAACTGGGAAAATGAGATACATTTATAATTACAAATTTTGAATCATCTATAATTACAAATTTTGAATCATATACAGAGAAAGAGGAGTTTAGTTGCATTAATGAGGAGTTTAGTTTTAACAAACGTGTTTTGAAGGATGCAGAATTTCTGTGATTCTTGCGGCCATAATGTCGTTCTAAGAAATTCTATTTCCTTCAGCTAAAACGTGATGACTTGTTCACTACAACCACAAGCTTTGTATTAATACATTAAAACTTTTCCTCCGTGTATGCAGGATGACTGTTCGTATTTTAAATAGACATATGTTTATCAAAGATTCACCGAATTGTACCACTTAGTAAATTGATCGCGACCACGATTGTAGGATTAATAAGAAAGCCACAGAGGCTTTTTTCGTAGGAAAACATTCGTTTCTGGGGAACACAGGACAAGCTCATTACATCGTACTTCCCACTCTTCCTTCCCCCTATCGGGGGTGAAACCGTACCGTCAGCTTCGGAAGTCCGCATTAGCAATGCTAAGACGGCTCGAACGCGCCACGGTCTCTTCTTTTTGTCGATCTCGACACTTTCTCCTACGTGGATTCCTCGCGTCTTAACGTTATAACGGCCACCTCGGGAGTTTAATGGCCCGTGGATAATACTCAAAAGTTTCGCGTGAGCCTCCGTAGGCTATCTGGCCGATGTAAATCCCGTCTCTATCTCGTAATCGAAATCCATGCCGGCGGCGTTCTCCCCTGCCCACCCTCGCGACGAGGATCCTTTGTTCTCGACTTAAATCCCCGAGTGTAACCGAGAACCCCCATGGTCTAGGGAGCTCCCACGGGACTGAGAGGGCTGAGGGGGCTGAGAGGAAGAAAGAGGAAGAAAGAGGAAGAGAGAGAAAGAGAGAGGAAGAGAGAGAAAGATGTTACCGACACTTTATATATCCACATCTCGGCGATATCCTACGCTGAGGGAACCGAGTCGTTGGAGGATAAAGGTTACCGAGTCTTATCCCCGAAGATTCTTCAGGATACGTTCGATTACTCGCGTATTTCGCGACGTTCCGTTTGTCCCTGTCCGGTAAAGTCCGTTCCACGGCTAGAATACGTCGGGACAAATCAGTCCTATCTGCGGGAAATGTGGGAAACGCGCGCTGCGATGAAAGCTGCAAACATACCGATAATTTAAACGCATGTTACATCCGCGTGATAAGTGACTCTTCTATTGAAACGCGCGCGCGTGTGTTGTAAATAAACGTCGAATTTTCGTGAACTAGTTTTGTCGTGTGTGCGTATGTGCATACGTGTCGTGTGTTTCACAATTCAGGTAATTAACTCCCGGTAATTAAATACTATATTCCCCACTATTAATATTGCTTTACATTTAAAATAATATCCGTATAGTATCCTATTATTACGTCATATTAATCTCGCCCGTTGTTTAACGACAAATATTTGTATCGACTAATTATCAAAGCGAGTAATGCGAGTTTGCTTTTCGTTAAATAGTTAATTAACGGCAAATATCAGATTCTACGATCGGTCATAACTTCTCTCGTTGTCGAACAGTCAGTCAATTCAACTTTTCGCGTAGGACTTTCGGTCGATTCTTTCTCTCTCTCTTTCTTTCTCTCCCTCCCTCTTTCTCTCTCTCTCTCTCTCTCTCTCTCTCTCTCTCTCTCTCTCTCAATATATGGCTCCAGGCGCCTAATAAAGCTTCTGCCCTAACGCCCCAAATAATTCCAAGATATTTATCAAAAAAATCACAAGTCACGTTCGAACAGGTTCGAACACGTCCTTACGCCGTTAGGCTGGAACTGGGTCGATTTTATTCGCGAGCCACCTCCGTAGATATCGATCCTCTATTATCGAGTTGTCGAACTTACTCGCCCCACACATCGCAGACATACTTTCACGTCTGTGCGAGTCATAGACTCCAGGGTTATCGAGTGGGGTTGATTGAGAGGCGGGTTAATTCTCGGTATCCATACATCGAATGCCGCATAAGCAGCCGACGGAGTGCCGCGAACACGGGCGAAGGTGTTGTTCTACTACAGGCGGAGTCACCGGGGCATTGTAAATTTCCCGTACGTGCCGTCCGGGCGAAACCAGCCACCCTTCTAGCCAGCTAGCCGGTACGCCAGCCTGGCAAATAACCCCTGACGTATCGGTCGCGCAAAATGGTACCCATGGTAGTTTCGGCGAGGTGAGCGAGCCGCGTCCCGCATCGACCCTTCTCTTCTTTCGTTCTCTCTTTAACCCTCATCTTGCCGCGGCTAAATTTGGGTAACGTCAAGCGTTCAGATGTGGTCGTTTTGTGTGACCGCAGTCGCTGTATTTTCGCGTTCCCATGTTGGAGAACAGCGTCAACTCGATCTTTTGTTACATGCCCTCATCCTGAGACGAAATTTCGAGCCTACTTACGGTCTCGACTTAACTCTGAAACTATTTATTTATACAGAATATGTTCCTTGGATACGCAAAAAGCAATTTAAAGTAGAAGAAAAAGATAAATTATTGACATAGCCGTTATGTGCGTAGAAATCGTCAAACTGAATAAAAAATTATTCTATCATTTCGCAAACAACTACGTCAAATTTTGCAAACAACCACGTCAAAATTAATTATCGCATAATCATGCAGCAATTTTCTTTTATTAACAATTAAAAATTTACGTGATCATTTGCAAAATGGTATTTTGCCATTTAGAGAGTTTTTCGCAAGTTAAAAGTGCTAAATTGAACTTCATTTTCTATGTATGTTAGACATACACTAATTTCAGAATATACAGACGTTACAAAGTTCAGGTCGAAAGTAAAGGTAAAATTTCGGGATCACACGAGGAGACATCCACGCGTAAAATTAGAATATTTCACGATGATGAACAACGACAATAATTATTTTAAAAAGATTGACGAACTAATTAACAGTGTAATGTGTTTGTGTCGACAGAGCTACACTCGTCTGAAATTTTTCAAGAATTCATCAACGTTTGTCAAATTAATTGAATCGCGATTGATAGCTCGCTTCACGCGTCGATGTTCATTTGAAGTGGCTCAGAATGAGCATCCGGACTGAACAATGTAAATGCGCTTTTGCCTCCTCGGTTATCCGCCGTCCTCCCACCGCGTCCTAGCAGCGGCGATACCGTGAAGCAATAAATTGGCCGTTCCTTCCTTCCTTCCTTCCTCTCGCCCAACCCCTCACGTCGCGTCGGGTCGTCCTGACGGCCTTTATTACCGGCTCGTTATAGCTCGCGCTTTCGTTAATGCTCGCGAGAAAGAAAGTGGCCGGGGAAAACCGCCTGGCGAAGGCGGGTGAATGTAGATGGGTCGTAGAAGCGGACGAGAGAGAAAGAGAGAGAGAGAGAGAGAGAGAGAGAGAGAGAGAGAGA
>NW_022639474.1:947959-954325 GCF_010583005.1 Odontomachus brunneus
GGGGGGGGGGGGGGGGGGGGGCTGAGCGTTCGAGAGAGCGTCGCAAAACGTTCGTTTAACGTGCCAGTAGTTCGAGGGCGCCGTGTAATTTTGTGGGCACCTTGCCAGCTACGTAGCTCGCGCGCGTTTAACCCGTGCACCGCGTACTCGCTCTGCTTCGGTCACCCTGGCAAATTTCTGATCGCGTTAACTCGCCGCTCATCGGCTCTGATAACGGCTAGTTCGCTGCGGCCGCGACGAACTTGATGCGGGAACTTCACCGTCAGCTGATGCCACGAGCGCGTGTCGTTCACTCGCTGATGATGTCGCCAATAAGCTACATTCCGCTCTCCGATGGTCGAGCTGAAACGCTTGGCGTGTGAATTTGTACTTTGGATTGAAAAACGCGCGTGCGTGTGTGTTTAGATGTACAGTTGGTCGCAAAATAGTGTATCATCAAATTTATTATTTCTTCAGTAATTTATACTACATTTTCAGTATAGTACAGTTTCCCAAAAAGAATTGTAAATATTATATAATATTGTATAATTATTATATTAATTAATATATTATTATATATATATATTATTATTATATATATTATATTATAATTTTGAAGTAATTTTTACTGCAATATTTTTTTCATGTTAGAAATTAATCAAATATTTATTTTTATTAAACTATTCGGCGAATTGGTGATCAAAATTAAACGATCGCATCATGTATTAAATTAATATATAAATAATTTCATCGATTGATGAAATTAATTGTTGATCAAACTTTGATGTAATTATTTAAACTGACTACGCGATTCTTCCAGAGTGAGTTTTTTTTAAATAAGCATATGTAGATTAATTTTATCTTTATTGCTATTTTTTGCAGAATTTTGAAAAATAAATTATGAAATATATATAATTTGTATTTGTGTTTTAAGTTGAAAAAAGATACAGTAATTTAAGTAAATCAAAGAAAATTTAATATTTTGTCATGAAACTTTTTCTAGACATGTTACTGAAGAGGTTAATTTCATCAATGGATTAAATTATTTGTGATTGCATACGATTGATCGCATACGATTGATCGATCAATTTTGATGATTGATTCGCCGATTATTTTGGACAAAAAAAATGCTCAACACTGGTATGTAGGGCGTATATCGTTTATCGAAAAAAGAGAAGAAGAAAGAGAATGAAAAATGGGGGAGAGTATCGAAAAAAACGTACAACGAACACGAGAGAAGCCCCGATGTCATGATAACAGCCGTTTGAAACTCACGTTCGGTACATAGAACACGAAGGGGCAAAATGAGGCTTGTAATGCCCATGAGCGAATCTCTACTGATTGTTATCCAAAAGCAATTACTTTAGTTCGCGGAGTGCAATTGATAGCAGGCGATACTAAGTCCGGCTACCTGGTAGATGGACGGACGATACGATGAAATATAATTGCGCTCCAAGTGCGGGGGCTTATCCGATCGATCCGTCGCGTAGACAGCTGCTCGTAACTGCGTGACATAACTACGCGATGCGTATAATAGCCGTATCGCGATAAATGTCGTGCGGTATTTATCGTTTTCCACCAGACGTGCGCGATTCATCTCGTCGTCTCGCGATCGATGGATACGCGTAAGTGCAGCGGCGCGCTTTTTCCTGGCGCGCGACAACGGTGAATAAAGGCCGCACACCATTCGGTAATCCGAGATAAGCGCGCTTTACACATGTTAATTATTTCGTGTGGTACAATGTTCATATCGTTGCTCTTCGAGGTTGCCGGCGGTCATCGCGCGGACCGTCGAGAGTGCGGCGAACATTAATTTCGATCAGATGTACACGCAGCGAGTTAATTTCGTCCGTTCGTCTGGTGCCCGCCTCGGGAGTCGCCGAGTCGCAGAGGGAACAGTCGGTTAATTCGTATCAATTACAGGAAAGTTAAGAGTTAATCCTCTTCAATCGTGTTAAACTTCTCCACCGCGTGGCGTGTATTTGTCTTTGAACTCGAACGCACGAACTCCCGCGGTTATCTCCCGGCGCAATACGAGAGAAACATATTAAATTAAGAAATCCTTAGGAACTAAGCGTTTTCCTTACAATCGCGCGTTTGTCACGAATCGCTAATAAAGGCTAACTGAGATACACCGGGATGTACCGCGCCGCGCAGTGCAATGTGAACTCCATTAAGCGTCGTGACGACGGTTTTACGTGCCGCGACGTCTCTCGCGCCGCTGGATAGGAAGACATGGGATGACAGATATTATTATGCTCTTAGGGAGCTGTTTCCCCACGCTCGCAGGTGGAAAGTCTGCGAAATCGGCTTAAACGTTCGATTTTCCCTATTCCGCGTCCCTCCTAGTGTCGAGATAAAACGTTAAAATGCGCAGAACGAGCTGCAACCCGCCGCCTTAAATCCGCTCTGACCTTCCTTCGCTGCCAATCGCCCGTTATGGTTCGACATCCAGCACGATAGTTCCGCGGCCGCACTATTCCTGAGTAAATATATATTTATCTTGGTACTTTATTTGCGGAGCTGTGCAGCGCGAGTTTGCTTTGCAGTTATACGCTGTTTATGTACGCCGTGGAGGCACCGAATCGTACTCAAACGTTCGCGTTCGCGACGGAAATCGCGTCTAATGCCGCACTTAAATATGAGACGCGCGTCTTCGCGAGAAGAGATCCGCGAGATGAAAAGTTTACGAAAGTGAAGGTACCGAAACACGTGCCTAATTGGGGACACTTTTACTTTTGTGGTACGAATTTCAACTTTGCTACTATATTTGCTTTTACATAAAAAAATATATATATATATATTTATTTATTTATTTATTATGTTGAAAGTTTAAATATATTCATATTTAAAGACCAAAACGAGATACGGGAACTTTTGTCTTATTCACAGATATGTCACGCACACGTGCGTTGTATCCGATAAATTTATGAAGCAGCTGCATTAATATTCAGCGCGTTCTTTTATAATGTGTAAGTGGAAAATGCTGCTGTGTGCGCGGTGCAGTGTATCAGCGTGTTACGCATCGGGGAACGTCATGAGACGATTTGAAAGCTGCGCTGTTATGGATGCATTATCTCGCGTAGCACGAACACACACGTCGAATGTCCTTCGATAACGCGAGTCCAAATTATTTATTGGTCGGTGCGGAAATTGAAGAAGCTGAAGCGATATTCGATTTATCTCGCCTATTTCTCTTTCCCTTTGCGGCCACATAATTCGTTTTATCACATTACAGTCCATTATCGTGCTCATATCGTGCGTCAATGCGCGACATGTGAAATTTTATCGCGCAGGAAACGAGGAGGGAACGCGAAATATCATTGCTCCGTATGTACATGCATCTGATTAAAAATGCGAGTAGCCGGTCTGAGTCGGAAGCTAGTACAGGCTAGATGAAATGTTCTAGCTCGTTACTAACTCGTTTTGTCTGATCATTCACTGAAATATAGAATGGGATTTGTGATCTAGCCGTTGTCTATCAAATATGATAGAATAGATGGCACTGTCTATTTTAAAATATATAATTTAGCTACTGTATATCACCATAGTATTTTAACATTAGTCGGCAAGTCAAAGTACGCAAATTAAAAACGGCTACGTTGATTTCATGAAAATTTTCAAAAAAGCAGGATCAGACGTTACTTTACTTATGATTTTTTATTTCATAACTAATTTCGTTTGTTTTAACTATCAGCTAACTTACTTTATTTAGCTACTAGGAGAAGTAAGTGTTACATTACTGGCTGATAGTGATGTTAGACACAAATTTACTGTCTCGTGACTAGACACACCAACGAGGTTCAATTTTTACTAGGGCAAGTCCCGTAAAGATTGAAGAGAAATTTTCTCTGAACTTTTCGCGATGCAATTTCTCTTCTCTCTCTCTCTCTCTCTCTCTCTCTCTCTCTCTCTCTCTTTCTTCTCTTTTATTTTCTTGTGCAACGTTGTTTGATCATCGCGGAATACAATAATCCTCGAGTTCGACTTTTTTGGCGTAGAGACATGTGAACCTCGCCGAAGCGACCGAAGTGACCTGCTTTGCACAACAGGTACGCACCGAGTGCCATAAAGTTTCAGCTTAATGTCTGGTGTTCGTTCTCGCGCTGTCTGAGCAACGGCCGCAGAAGCAGCGGCGTAGATAAAGGCTGAAAATATGTTCGGATTTGGAAAGGATGCTCGTATACTTCTATATCGCGTTTCTGTATTACTCCCATCTAAGTGAATAAATCATCGAGCTCGTGTTCGAGAGAGCGGTTCAGGTCGTCTTGTGTGTGTACTTGCGTGTCTGTGTTGCCTTCCGCAGTGCGAGTCTCGCTCTGATTACCGCGGTGGTGCCGATCTATTAGAAACCGCGCGGCGAAATTAGTCGTCCTCTTGCACCGCGTGTAATTAATTGGTCCTTTTACCATCACCAAGGTGAATAATAAGATTGTTAATGAAAGGGGTCACTAGGTTTCCCTTTTCTTTAATGATATAATTAGCTGGCAACGTACCTCTTTCCCGTTGTATCTTGATATGAAGTAAAAATAGGATTGCAGACTGATATCACCGTCTTTCTTGTACATTTTAATACACTGAGAAAAGAATGCTTGATATTTTGATATTTGATATTTTGAACTATAACTATATGGAAAAATACTTGATACTTGATATTTTGAACTATAACTATATGGAAAAATTATGACCATAAATTATCTCCTCCCGAAAGAATTATTTCTTATTAAATTTTATTATAATGTTAGCGATAATAATCTCATATGCATATTACTACTATCATTTTCGTGTTGGAACAACTAAAAAATATGGTTGGCGTCAGTTACACGGGAAAAACAACTTCGTTAGTGTAACTAAATTTTCTGTTACTTGGGGACCAGATGAAAAGTTCACTTGTAGGGACAGAAAGATTATTGCAGGAGATTTCTACTCAGCGAATTGTTCCCAGTTATCTCAACCGAGTTTTAATGCAGCTGAACTAATGTTCAAACGAATGTTTTCGATCACAGAGATATCATTTCTCGTCCCCGCTCAGTTACTTGAACTAAAATGTTTTTTTTTTCATGTATAATTTCACTTAGATCAATCATTCCTTTCTCTCAGTGTACGGAGCTCTTAGTACTCGTTTTAGATACTATCATAGGTCTGGATTTCCAATTAACCGATTTGAGACGCCCACAATGTTCAAGGGCTTTGAGCCCTGTCCTGTCGTGTCCTGTTCTGTTTCGAACCTGTTCTGAAGCCGGTGGTTGCTCCAGGCTCGATAATACGATTCGCGAACAAAGGATACGTGTCGCTTTTGTCCCCCTAATTGGGGTCTATTCTTCCGTCTCCTTTGCTACCTTTCTGACAGAGATGCCTCGCCTTGTCCGACCGCCGTTCTCTGTCTCGTGCATCCCTTTGGCTTTCCACACCTCAAAGTTCCCGTAATAGTCAGGAAGCTGCGTAATTTTCATGCCTCACTAAGCGATCGTCTCGACGCGCAATTTATTTACGCGACGCGCACATGCACGCACGCGTGTGACCTTTGCTTTTCCGGTATTATCTGTACACGACATAATCACACTTTATGACGCTCTGCAAACGAGCGAAGTATCAAAGAGACGATAAATCTCTTTGTAATCTTATTTGCTTGAAATTAAAATGCGACAAGAGGATCGTAGACTGTTCCTAGCTAATTTTATTATACTCCTTAGTGGAATGGCAATGGAATTAATTAATTAACCGTGGCGCATCAAGTCATGGAATATGTCGCGTCCCTTGGAGGGATGCAATGCAAGTCTGGAAAGAGATCTCAAGAGTCGCTCTTCTTCCACGGAGTAAATTGTTTTAATGGAGGACGTATACGAATCACAAACATACTCGCCGCAGCGTTTTGATCTCCCGTGCGGTGCAGCTTTAGAAAGGCCTTCGCGAATAAGTCGGAAGGTCGAGTTCCCGCTTCGTTTCAATAATGAAGTTCCATTATTAATACTTGTTTATTTAGAGCGCATATTCCTCCATTCGCACACGGTCTCGCAATAACACGAGCAATCGTGACGCGCTCGCACAATGCCCGTGTGTGGCGAATTTTTCCTTCCTTCGTCACGGATGAAGGCGCGCACGCGGAATTCTGTATTTTAATTACAAGCGTAATTCGATATTGAATGCGCTTTGCATTTGCGAGCAGCGAGCTCGCACGCATCGATTTATTTATAACACACCGAAAACTCATTTCTAGAGCGATGCGCACTCGGCACGGTTGCATCGCGTTTTTTGGCGTGCAACTCGGCGGATTGCTGTAAAACACTCTGAATGATGGCGGCCGGTGGGGTGAGCGAGATCGATGGGTTATTCGATTTCAGAATACGGAGGGCGAGCGGGGAGGAAGGGGGGATGGAGGGGGGGGGG
>NW_022639474.1:954335-976817 GCF_010583005.1 Odontomachus brunneus
GGGGGGGGGGGGGGGGGGGGGGGGGGGGGGGGGGGGAGGCTGGCTCGTGTGCCACGGGCAGGCTGCATTTAATTAAATCCTGGTTTTCCTCTCGCTTCTACAATTCGCCTTTTTCCCGTCCCCGGCTTCGATGGTCGATTCGTGCAGCGGCATGTAGCCGCTCTTTCTCTCTCTTTCTCTCTCTCCCTCTTTGCATAAATTCGTGGCTCTCGAAGACCATCGCCGCCATACGTTTCCTCCAACAATTCCCCGTCGAATTTCGCGCGTCTGCCGCCACTCGATTCGGGGTATCACCGTTACAATCTGTAGGCTATGACAATCTGAATTCTTCATACTTATACGTCACCTCTCGCGCTCAAGTGTGACGGCGGTGTTTCTCTCAATAATGGTACACGTGACTTGGCAAATTCTTTTTCCTCTTTACCCTGATGAAGGTCAAGAGATATACAGAGAGGAAGATATTATTTTGCCGTGACTAGAGAAGCGACTACTCGGTTTGCTTTCCTGCTGATAAGCAACGATTATCTTTGGTGAAAAATATTTTCTCAATAACATAGTGTTGAAATGTTTCATCGCAATTGCAAATTTCAGAAGGAGTCGTTGTCGTGTATTCAAGAAAGGAATTTATTCTTTTTAGGCAAGAACTCTAATATTTTATCAAAGAGAAAATCGATTTAATTTTATGTGGCAAGCAAACCGAATTTTTATTCTAATTCAATATTCTCGATTGAAATGCTGAGTTTACTAGGACTGAGGATATGTACAAATTTGATTCTTATGATAAACTTACGACAGATTTACGGATAAATTCACGAAATACTGGAAACAGGTATTGACGTCTACCTGAATGCAGCGTGCATCTCTTTGTGTGTGATCAGTCCGCAGTTACAAAAGAGAGAAGAAAGATTTAACGTCACGAAACACGCGTTGGAATCGCGAAAATAGATTTCCATTTTTTAATATTATTGTAATGTCATTCTCGTGTTATTCTCGCATTATTTTCAAGCAACGATGTGCTGCGAGAATGTACGGCTTCTCGGTGGATATCGCGTCGATGAACAACGCTGCGCTGCAGGGACACGAATATCATGAACGTTTCATCCACTTTTACATATCGCGCGGGTCTCTCTTCATTACTGCGTGCGCGCTCGTTGGACAAACAAGTGCGGGACGATTTAAATATGCAATTTGCGTAGTCTCGTGTTTATCGCGCAAATTGTCCTCGTTTGATATTGAATACGAGACGCGTCGCGCCGCCTGTCGTTATATGGAAGAAACCTTGTAATTACCGCAATTTATACGCGCATTACCGCGGCATACGGCTCCTCTGCTCCCAGCTGGGAATTTTCGCATAACAAAGTTTGGCGTTCCGCGTTGACGCTCCGCATATTCGGTACTACGGCGCGTACACAATTTTAGCAATTCATTCGGGGTATGTGCGCGCGCGCGCCTGTGTATGAGTCGCGAACCTCTAGCCCGCATTTCAGTTTAACGCAAGCCATCTGACTTAACGAGCTCCTTTATCCGCTGACACATCGATTTTAGTGCCTGTACAATCCGATCTTATAAATCTCGCCTCTTAACGCTCGCTTATTCGTTGTATTTCGCCGAGCATGGTAAGAAAATTTACACCTGGACGTGCGAATTTTTTTTCTGCTCGGCCGTCTCGATGAAACTCTAACGCGGACAAATTGCACGCATGCAAATTCCCACGAATTATTCAACGCCACACCTTATCGGCGTTTATTGTCTCGCGCGACGTATTTCGTGCAACACATTCTAGATTAGATAAGCGGCTAAGCAAAAATGCAGCAAATAGTACGTAGATAAAGGATCCTATTGAAGAATAAGATTCTCTATTAGAATGCTGTTAAAAAGGATACTCTCTCACAAATAAAATAAAATGTCTAAAATAAAATGTCAATTTTAAGACGCTTACTTTTGATTTTAAGCAAAAATCTATTAGAAAATAACGATATTCGATGCATATTATGTATTGATAAATTAGAAATGTTAATTGATTGGCACTCACACATTCTCTTCTCACATTTGTGTTTGTTGCTTTGACTTCAAATTCGATGTAAAAGTAACAAGAAGTAATAAATGTACGAAAGTATAGTTAAAAGATTACAAGACTTTGACAAGAATAAAAATGCGATAAAGTTTTAGGTGCTGTAGAAAGTTTTAAATTAATAAAAGCATGAATTTTTTGTTATATATATCTATTAATTACATTTAATAATATCCTGATACTAAAAAATTAGATTTTATGGTGAATATTAACATCATTTCAATTCACAAGTCACAAGTTATTGTTATCTAATACATTAACATACAATCCTAATATATTAAACAAAAAATATTAACATATATATTAATATTAACTAATACATTAACATATAATAAAATATTATCTCAATCGTACTTGAAACAATAGTAAAAAGAATGTGCGAGTATCAATCAACATTTCTAATCTTGTATCAACAAGTGACACATGACAGATAAATTGTCTTGACTTCAAATTTTGAATGGTTTTTGCAGGATATAAAATTGCAGGACATAATATTTTATTTATTTTCTTTGTTTTACGACGATAAACTGTTTAAAGACGATAACGAGATAATAGTTTTACTTCGGTTGATAAACTTCATATCATAATGCACGCGAAAATGAGACACAATAACAGATAAGGGGAATTGTAAGTTAGATGGTGGTGCTAGTGATGGTGGTGGTCCAGTGAAAATTCGGTTTGATATTCTTCGGTGTGATATTCGGTGTGATATTCGTTTGTCGTTATTACAAATCATCCCGAGGCTCGCTTGCGGCGTGCGTAACTATGGCAAATATTTTTCACATCGATACGTCAAAAATGTCGGACACGTAGATTCTTTCGCCCCGTGCGCGGGGCTTTGAAAGTGAGTCGGCGAGACCGTGAGCGAGCGTGGAAAACCGCACGCGCCTACGGAAAATCAATAGCGCCGCAGCCTCCGCGTGGCTCGACCCAGGACGGTTTTGCGCGTTCTTCGTTCCGGAAAACTATCCTCGGGTCGGCACGTTTACGGGAAATTGTCTTGCAATTCCGCCACTATACTTCGACCGACTCCCGCGATTTCTAATTTATCGCAAACGTGCGTCCTCTGCCGCGTCTCTCTCTCTCTCTCGTGCCAATCTCTTGGTTCGACATGCGAATCCATATGAGAGTTCGAGAAAACTCCCTGACCAATTTTTCCTCGATGATTCTCACCCGGCGACTTTTGTACGCTTCATATTCGCTGAAAGTATTAACAAGCAATGTCGCGTTATTTATGGTACACGGCGATCATTACGCGCTTTCAGCGACGGTTAACGTGTAAAGGACGGAGAACAAGGCTAACGCGATAAATATTTCTGCATTGAAATCCGACCGACGCGAAGCGTGAAAAATTGAGCGGTAAATTCGCCGAGAGCCGTCGGGCGCGGCCGTTTTACGAGCGCGCCGAAAAATAGAAGTTTTGACGCGGCGAACGGAAACAAGGTATGATCTTTTATCTTTTTAACGAATCGTACTGAACGCGCGGAGGGCGCGGAGGGCGTGGAGGGCGTGCATACGCGCGTCGCTCGGCGATGCCGACCGCGTATAAAGCACCGCGGCTGTAACTCGATTTCGCGATCGTCCGCGAAATTGCGTTATCACTCGCGCGCATTTTTCATGATTTATCGAAAAAGACGAACAGCCCGGCTGGGTGGTGCGCGCGAGAACAATCGAAAGGAAAATGATAAGCGATGAGGCGGGGCAGCGGGGTCAAAGGGAAAACGAATGGTAGGGGTGTGAACGCGTATACAGGGTGTCTGACGGTGTAACACATAAAACTCTCGTGCACGTGTAGATTAGACCGAGAACTGAGCGAGAAATTCCTCTACCATTTTGCAATCGACCACGTAAGATTTTGGATTATTTCAGTTAATTATTTGGATTAAGTTAGCAAGATCGATTATTTCTACTGTTCTTTAACAGATTTCAGGATCAAGTAAGCAGAGACTTCAAAGCCATTTTTTAAGCCATGTTCCTCAAACATTATGTGCAGATAGAGCTCATCAAACTGAACACAAAATTTCTCCATTATTTCACGAACAACCGCGTAAAATTTTGAGTTATTAATGAAAGAAAACCGGTTATTTCTAGTAATTTCTAACAAGTTTTAAAATTACTAGAAATAACCGGTTTTCTTTCATTAATAACTCAAAATTTTACGCGGTTGTTTGTGAAATGATGAAAGAATTTTATGTTCAGTTTGATGAGCTCTATCTGCACACAATGGATGTGTCAGAAATTGTTACACACCCTGTATATATAATACATACATATATATAATACCCTGTATATATAATACATACATATATATAATACATACGTATATAATAATAGTGATGTGGGAGAATAAATTGTTCCAACGAGAGCAAGATAAGAATTTCAGCGGAACTTTTTTTACGTGAAACGAAATAGACTTTTCCTCGTGCGATGCGAAGGAGGAACTTGCGAAGCAAATTCCCCTTTAGAAGGGGAAACAAGAGCTGTAGTAATTTTTTCCTCAGGATTGAATTAAGCTTACAATAACTTTTCCCTTTTTTTTTTTCCTAATGAAAGCAAGGTAAAACTCGCGACGAATGTTCCTGCGAGAGCGAAACGAAAATCGGAATGGGTTTTTTGCGAGGTCAAAATCGGGAATAGGAACCTATCGTCCGATGCGTCGAGTTCGACGATTCTGTCGGGATTAGAATTGAATTAGGCAAGAATCGGGAATCGAGAATGAGAGGAGCGCTCGGACTAGAGCGAGCGGACCGGACGCTAAATTAAGTCATGTCAGACTACAGAAAACGTTCGTCCGCGCTAATTGACTTTACCGTTCTTCTCGCAGCACCACTTTCCACCGTAGCAATTAAGAATTCGTCTTACATTAACAGTAGTGCGCCTCTCGCTTTCTTTCACACTCGAGGAACGATCGATGTCCCGTTGCTGAGCATCGTTCCCGTGAAATCTTGCAGAATAATCGTTGTAATAATTCGTCCCGCGAGCAGAGTGTGATTTATGGTGCAAAATTTGTATAGCCGTTTGTATCGTATAACGACATCGCGTATCGTGCTCAATAATACACCGTCCGTAATATTTTTAGCGTTATCGACGTTGCAGCTCGGCGCAATATTTCAGGATTACACTCTTTCTCCTTACTTACAAATTCTTTTATTAGTTCGGAATTGATTTCCCTCCCTCCGCTACAGGGAATTCTGCAAACTTTTAAGTATGTGAGTCCGTGCTCGAAACTATTCGTAGCGTGAGGTATTTCGTTGTCCATAAACATTTCTGAAATTCAACCATTTCTTCTTTTCTATACTTTGTCTTTCATCATATTATCGTCGTCGAATCGATTATATCGATTATGAGTAATCGTTAAAGCACGCAGATTTAATCTCTTTAGCGGCGATTCAAAATGCGATTTCCCCCACAGCTTTTCTTCTTTTTAAATAAGCATAGATCTCTTTTCTCTTTGTTGCTATTTTCTTTGAAGAATTTTGAAAAGTAGGATACAAAATATATTCAATTTGTATTTGTCCTATGACTACAAAAATTACAATAGTTAAAGTAAATCAAAAGGAATTTAAGGGTGTATTCTGCTCACCAAGTCTATCGTGTTATTTAGTATTCATTTTGTGCTAATTTGTATCACCAGAAAGAATTTTGTACTCCGTGCCATTTTTTAAAAAGCCGTGGCACTGCTAGTTTGGTGGCTAGCTAACAGAACTACACGAAAAAAAGAAAAAAGATAAACAAGGACAGAAATGGAGAGGTCTGAATTTGCACCATCAAAGAAAGATTTGAATTTTGCATCTATTCTTGTTGAAACAATTCCCGACTGTTCAGTCTCTACCCCTGTCAGCGTGAAAAGTAAAATAGAATTTTCGATGGCAATTTTCAAAGGAACGCGACATAGATACAAAATTTGAAATTTCGCATTTGACTGGTATAAATTGTGTAAAAATGCCGATTGATTCTGCTGACAGCAAGGGATACTTTACTCTTGCGACCAATAATGCCGAAATTAATCAGGAGTTGTTTCAACAAGAGTGGGGATGCAAAATTTAAGTTTTTCTTTCGATGATAAAAATTAGTACAAATCTACACGCAAAAAAATGACTTAGTAATATCAACTAAACCGCGTAACTGATTCAAACTTAGCCAAAAGATTAATCGTTTAGTTGTCACTGCTAAAAATTGGCTATGATAGCTAAAATGCATTCGCTGTGAAATACAAATATATTAGGTGACATTAATTAAAGAAGTTTGCCGCACAGCTACAATCATTTGCTACAGTCATTTGTTTCTAGCAACTAATATTTCTCGCTGTAGCGCCTAAATTTAAAACAGCGAATAAATTTAGCTTCGGTAGTATCGACATTAACTGTCCCTATTTCATTGACACATCTTATCTGTCACAGCTATTTCTTAGCTCTGGAACCTAGTTCTTTTTTTGCGTGTAGTTTTTTGTCCTTATTTATCTTCTTTTATTTTTGCTAAACTCCTGACTGACCATCAGACCAGCAGCTGTTTTTTGGAATATGGTACGAAATACAAAATTCTTTTTGGTGTTAAAAATGAGCACAAAATGAATACTAAATAACACGATAGATCCTGTTTGATTCCACTGAGTCCTGCTAGCTTGAGGGAGGTGAAGGGAACGATCATTAATGATAATAGGGTCGCGTGATTTTACGGTGACCGATTAACGAGTGGCGGTCCCGCGTGCCGTAACGTCGGTGGGTGATGATACGTGACCGCTCATCGATTATGCTAAATTGCGGGCGGGCCAAACTCGAAAACTCGACAACAACCAACCTAGCTGGCGTGTACCATCCGTCGGCAGTTAAAGCTGGCGTCCGGTCGGGACGGGGCGGGACAACGGAGGCTTACCAACGAAATTGAATCAATAAATTCGCCCAACGAACGCTCCTATTTCATCCCGCTCTCTTCAATTGCCGCTTCAATCGTGTACTAATCTAATCTGCCGATGCGCCTGTGTCGCGCATAGAGCTTTTTATCTCTACCTGTGTTTTCGCAATCCTCCGCTCGTCATCGCGCGCGCTTTCGTAATCTCGTTCGGGGCTGGCATTCGTACGAAAGGGCGAACGGGCGCGCTCGACCTATTTGTAGTGGCTCCGTACTTGACCCCTTTAGATATATCTTTGCACACACACGGTACACGAACATTGATACCGTAAGCAGATCGACGTCAGTCGATTCTTCGTTGAAAAAAGTGCAAGCTGGTGAAAAAAGAAGGAGAGAAACGCTTCTCATGGTGATAAGGCGACGATGATAATCTCTCGCGAATTTCATTTTATATATATTGTGTATTGCATATAAATGACATTTTATATTGCGATAACGTGAGGATTGCGCCGAGCTTTGTGATCGTTGCGACTCGACGATTTTTCCTCGGACGACTATGTCGCAGCTTTCGATCGCGAGGAGTTAAATGCGATTGAGTGCGAAAAGCCTGCAAAGCTACCTTCGACCCTGCTCGACCTGAACCGGATCCTCCGGTGAGGCATCTACGTCTACCGAAACTGCACCCCCGGGAAGTCGTCTTGCGGCTTGCACAAGACGACTTGCACCCGTCGTGTGGCTGCAAGCTCGGGTGGATCTTGCAACAGAAAGCAAGTTTCCCGACTAGGCGTATCGATAGATGTTAACGTGTCAAGAGTACGGAGACTTATTATCTTGCTTGTAATTTCATAAAAATAAGAAGAATCTGATAAGCACCTTTAAGATTAAATGCATTAATTGCATTATATACGACCCCTTCTGATATAATTCCATTCATGAATTTCGCACAGATTTCTTTGGTAAAGATCATATCAGCCAGAATTTCGAATGCTATGACTCTTGATCATAGCTGCGAGGCGCATCACGCGGAGTGATTAAAACGCGGTGCGTAATTGCGACGTCTCGAATTCGGCTTAACGAGAAGCTGAGCCGCATTAAATATACCGCGCTCTCGTTATTTAGCGGAGCTTTACCTCCTGCGATACACCGCGTTATTTCGAATACGCGCCTACCAACGACGGTGGCTGTTTCTCCATCGTCAAACGAACTGTCGCGAATTAGACCGACGACGCTCTTTTTTTTTTCCTTTCTCTCTCTCTCTCTCTCTCTCTCTCTCTCTCTCTCTCTCTTTTTCATGAGCGCTCAACGGCATCAACGACGTCCAAAAGACGTACATCCATCCGCTTTCGATGTCCGCTTTTGGATCGCGAGCCCTTTGAAAAAGCTCTTTTAATACGAGGCACGAGATGTTTATGTTCAAAAATAACGCCTATGCGGGACACACATTTTGGGCTCTATGGAATTCCACGGAGATATGTTATAATTAACGTTATGATTGCGCGCGCGTCGTTGGAAAAGAAAAATGCACCAGTATTTTCCTTCGTCGAAAGAAACTTCGGGAACTCGACTTCTCCGGCTGGTCTAATGAAAATGATCAGAAGTTAAAACGCGTTAATTGCTCGAGTCGTAATTCCTGTTGCCGCCAGACGCAGGGATCCTTCTTTTTTTCACTTCTTCACGACTTCTCGAGATTATCGGTAAACACGAATGTTAACTCGCGAAACTTCGTTTCCCTCGCGAATGGCGTTATTGAGAAATAATTTCAGGGCGCTTTTAGTACACAGGAACTGCACGAAGAGTCGCGCACTTTCCATCCGCCTCGGGCACGAGAAGCCGAACCAAGAACTTTGTTTCAGTATCGTAATATTGATAGTTTTCGAGTTAGAAGGATGGCGATTTAAACTTTTCTGGTGCAAATAAGCAAGTAGATTTTACTCTTGGGCACTTTTATTGGCCAAAACTCACCTGGTTATCTCGATAAAAAATACAGAAATGTGTAATTACTGTGTAACGAGTAATTGTATTATTAATTATTATTATTATTGTTATTATTATTGCGTAACTCCATCGGTAATGACTCTCAATTGAGACAGTTTGTCGAGCTCCCTTTACTGTTATGTCCCAACATTATACTTTGCAACCCACTGTGTACAATTGTAACATTGGCTCGCGTGTCGTAGATCACTTCTCCGACGGAGGTGACAAATACTTATCTCTTTTTAATCCGACGTGTTAACGCGACGCCGCGTGGGAACAGAACTATAAATAACTTCTCGATTTCACCGAGAGGAAGAGAACGATCGGACGTTGCTCCACTTCTGCATTATCCCCCTTCGCATAGTTTCCTGAAATACCTCGTTCCGTCGCCTGCGTGATCGCCCACGCCGGTCGTTTTATTTTCTCAACGTCGCTTCTTCTAAGGGCAATATTCACGCTCGTGTATGCAAAGCGCACCCCCGTGGGCGTCGTAATTACGAACGCGTGCATCCATGACGTAATTACGGAAAGGTCAGTCCTTTTTCTTCGATTTCCGTTCTTACTTCCACGGAGCGCTCTTTTTCCGAGCACCGCGGAAAGCTCAGCTCTCTCTCTCTCTCTCTCTCTCTTTCTCTCTCTCTCTCTCCCCCTCTATTTCTTTTCCGCCTTCCCCATCCTCTCGTCACCCCGTTCTTCGATTAGAGTCGAACGTTTCCCGAAGGACTGCGGGATATCGACAGGGAAACTCGAAAAAGGCCTCGTCGATCAAGGAGAAACACCTTAGCAAATTATCCAGATCGTTAGCTCCGCGAGGGGGCGCCTTTATCCCCGGTAGAGATATACCCGTTGCATAATGACCGTTTCGGGTAAACGGTGGCGAGGCGACAGTAAACAAGGGAGTTCATCAATATCTGAAGACTGTCTTGAATATTCGATGATGGCAGAGAGAAATGGAAGGGACGGAGATCCCGTGTCCTCTCTCCCGAAACTCCTTTTCAATGTTTCAAAGTTGAATCGGTGTCGAATACAGAAGTTTGGACCACGTGGATATTTAATCGGAGGAATACAATGTTCAACTGTGACCGCATTCTATGTGCGAGAGAAAAAATATCTAAGAAATGAAAAAGAATATTTATTTTGTAGATATCAATAACATATTTATACAATAACATATAATATGCACATATTCTTCTGTACTGATAAAGAATATTTTTCAAATAAGAAAATATATATTTTGAACAAAAGAAATTTAAATGTAAGCAAATATGTTATTAAATATCCACCGAATAAATGTTCTTTTTTATTTCCTACATATTCTTTATCTCGCAGTGCAAACGTTGAGAGATGATTTCGCACTTGTCATGTTTAAAAAATAAGAGACAAGAACTGGATCTGCATTATGCTTCGCATATTTTTTGTTTTCATCTTAGACAAATGTCCGGCTTTCCTATTCGCAGCTCGGTCGCGCGGGAGTGACCTAAAAAGACTTTTGGTAATCAAGGTGATATAACGATATAATAAAAACGACTAATGCAGTTCACGGATCACTCGGTCCGTTTTGCTCGTGCTGGAAGACGCCGCGCAGCTCCAGCTCCCGTTTTCGTTCTCTTTCCATCCCTCTTCCCTTTCCACCGGACGACATTCCCCTCTCGTCATTCTGTTTCTCTCGGAGCGTTCGTTCTCTACGGTCTACCAGCTCCGGGGTTTCCCCGCGCGCGCGCGACGAGGGCGGGAAAAGCAATCTCGCGAAAGTGGCGAGCTCGGTATACAGGCGTGCAGCGCAATTTCGAATTTCTAACTGGCATCCGCGCGGCAGAAAGTCCGGCGTTATGGAGCGACGAAAGTGCGGTTTGTCGCTGTGCGAACGTGCCGCGTATGTTTCGCGCATTCCCGTCATTATGGGAGCCGCTCGATAACGCGTGACTTCTGGCGCGCCTCATTAACTGAAATTTACTTTTACGGTGCCTCAGACGTCCGTCACGGTGGATTTTTACGACCGCTCTTCCTTTTTCGCGCCATTTTTCCTCACACTTTCATCTTTTAGCTGTCCGTATCTGTTGCGAAAACAGGATCGTCTAATGTTTTATGACAGATCCTTCGTGCTTGCCTACCCTCTGAAGTACAATCAGCATTTCACTGACATGCTACGCTTACAACTGATGGTTCAGTTATAAGTATAGTTTTGTGTTCAGTAAAATTGTCACTGAAGAAATCAGCTAGTCTGTCACAAGAGAAAAAATATTTGGTATTAGTAACTGTAACACAGCGGAATAATTACTGTAAATTGTGATAAAGAAAATAATTTTTTAATAAAATTCTACTGTAATGTTAGTGATTATAACTTTATATAGTCTTCATCTTCCGAGGCTTGACGATCTTTTCATTCCTTGTAGTAATTAGGAGTGTTTACGGTTACATCGTAATTTTCCACTTTTTTAGCACGAAACGTCCTGCTGATTATCACATTATCTCAACATCGAGAGCGAGCAGAGGGAATGTTCTCCGGAATAGCTCATAATACTTTTGTCACGCTTTTTTATATCTCCCAACGTGCCTCATTAATTAAAATGTGCTTTTATACTACTTCAATTTTTTGTTATGTATGGCGTAAAGTGGGGGAGATGAAGGATAATAGAAAATTATTTTTGATAATTATAATAATTCTTTTTGAGTACAAAAAGAAATAGAATGAAAAGTGCATTAATAAGAAGTATAATTTCTACGTTAATTACTGTCATTTGCACGCAATACTTTTCGCTCAGCATTCTATGTAAGGTAGCGTTTCATGTATTTTGCACGCATATTCGCAATGTTAAGTATGGTGTACCCCATGTTTAACAACGAAATTATAATTTTCAATTTTATCTTTTCCCCTTCTTCGCATTGTTACACCTTGCTTCCTTTCACCGCAGTTTTACATTATTTATAATGCAATTTTTCACTATCGCGAGAGGCGGGCTTAGTGTCGAAAGGAATATCGAACATTTCGCGGCTTTATTTCGCGCGATTGGATCTCGCGTGGACTGCGTGGGAGGGGGAAGTTTTGGATTCTATCCAAGGGGATATTACATTTGTTCTAAAGCGCCTTCTTTCAAGCGGCGGTGTACTGCGGCTTTCTTCAAAACGTTGCACAACCGCATTACTTCGTCAGCAGAATACCTGCACGTGCTTATGCAGGGAACTGAGAACGATGAGTACCTTATTAAAACTTCCCTCATCAGCTCCGTCATTATCAGCGTGTTTCGTTGTTTCCTTCTTGCCTTTTTATTCTCAAAATTTCATCGTGATTAATCTCTTTTCACGCGGCTGTCCATTGTCCCTCTCACCGAGCTTAATTAAATCTCGATCTAGCGTGGGTCTTTAAATGAAAGTTTTCACAAAGTTTCTGCTTGCTTAGGACCGTTCAATTAAAAACGCTTATAATCGTGCGCTCAGGTTAAACGTACGCGAGCTGAGGCAACTCGAAATTATCGCCCGTACACGAGATAATCGAGACGATAAATTACCTCGTTGATTCCATTTCAATCGTGCTGTGTGCTTTTTGTCCCGATTATTATCGCGAATCTGTGAGGTATGAGCTTGTATAATATTCAGTGCGCAAAACGCTTGGAATAACGCGGAATTGGGGAAAAAACGCGGTAGAAGGTCTTGCGCAACGTCTTTTTACGAAGTGTAAAACTTGGAACGTGGATTATTGTTCATCCGGTACGCGAAGGGATGTTTTTCTTCTCTTAGCGCATTGCGGGCTGTAATTTGTGTTTTTACACGGGCTTTATAAGCATCTGGAGTAAAAGCTAACGTAATATTACACGATCGCGAGTTTTCCTTTCACGATATAGTTAGATAGTTCTGGCCTAGTTCCGACCGTCCGTTATATAGATGTTTTCGAGTACAAAGAATCATACTTCTTATTATACGAGGTTCGTAAACGGCATGCAAGGGGAGAAAGTATACCGTAGACACACATACCCACTTCGAGTCGCGTAACGAAAGTCATTTCACGCTTCCGATACGCATGTTGTTCCAAAAGACTCGCGTATCCGCAGAAAGAGGATTAGTCGTGGGAGCTAAAATACAATTGTAACAGCTGTAATATGTGATATATTGAAGTAGGGACAACTAATGCTGCTGGTTATTGAAACTAAATACATTAGCCATTTGAACTTCGGCATACTGAAGGAAAAAAATATCTAAAAGTTGAAAAAAATATTTATTCACTGGGCATCAATAACATATTTACTTAAATTTAATTTCTTTTATTTAAATAGAACCAATTGCTTTCATAAAAAGCTAAGAGTTTTTTTTTTAAGGAAATCTCATAATATATATCTTCTTATATAAAAAAATGTTTTAGTATAAATAAATTAGTATAAGTAATTAGTACAACAGTAAGTATAGTATATTATAAACTATAGTATAGTTTAGTAGTAAAGGTAATTAGTATAAATTAGTATAAGTAATTTAGTATCTGTTATTAGTATAAATAATTAATATAAGTAAATATGTTATTATTAGTACCGACCGAGTAAATATTTTTTTACTTCTTAGATACTTTTCTTTCAGTGCGCCAGAGCAAAAAAACCCGTCAGGAGCATTAAACTGACGCTTCATATTGCAAACTCAAACCAAGATTTCCCATTGGTTTTTAACACAGACTAATGTTCACTTTAACGCAGGCACAAAAACCGACGTCTCTCGTGCTTGCATGATTACGCCATTTAATACTTATTTCACGGAAGGACGATTTCACATTCATCGGAAGCGCGACAGTGTCCTCTTCCCGACGGTTTTTGTTTCAAGTCTCTACGACGTCAACAAGCGGAACTATTGACGTTTATATTGATTCGCACGCTCGATCGGCCGGCGTTAACCCTTTAGCTTTGGGGTAGGTAATGACGCGACGCATGAGCGTAAACAATAGCTGCATTCCGCGAGGTTATTCCGGGAGGCGACATCTCACTTTCCACATGTGATGGCACGAATACAGCTCGCTATCCCCACTCCGCGTTCCAGCAAGCGTCTTCTCTCTCTCTCTCTCTCTCTCTCTCTCTCTCTCTCTCTCTCTCTCTCTCTGACCATTTGTTCACTATAACCACGCGGCCGTTCTCACTTTATATTCTCACTTTAGAAGCTCAAGTGCCGTACGCCACGCTCAATCTCAGGACCGTCAACTTCACAAGACCTGCGGGACTCTCCCTGATTTGTGAATTTAGTCATCTATACGTGATTCTATATGATATTATATGTATTTCTACTCACGCTCTATTAACGTATTTATAGTGTTATAATTACAACGATAGAACACATTAGTTTCAATAAAAGCTTTTCGGAAATTGGAGGAAATAGCGCAGGCTTATGAAGTTGACAATCCTGACAGTCAGTCGCGAAGCTTGATGGTTAAAAAGACGCAGTGAGAACACAGCTCAAACAAGGATGATCATTTGGACTACTACTATTCCCTGTGGCCACGTACAGTCGTTCACCTCATTTTAGAAAAAAGAGACAGAGGGAGAAAGAGAAAGAGAATGTAAACATACAGTCATGTACATGTTCGTACAGTTTTTTTCGCTACATTTTCATTAGCTTGCGCTAGCTCTCTTCTCTTCTTTCTTCTATCAAGTCTTAATTGTATTTATATCTGTTTCTTATTAAATTCCATAAATGTATACTAGTTTAGCGAAAAAGAACAGATCTATCAGTAAGAGGCACACTCGATCTAACGCTACTAGATTTCCTCAAGTCAGAGTTAGGGCACTGTCCAATATTTATAGGGAAGAAGTGAGTGAGTGAGAGAAATTGCAGCATGTTTCGTCACTTCAATTTTAAAGCTTCTCTCACGCTTCTATTCGCTTCTTCTCTATTAATGGCGGATAGAACTCGGTCCAATGAATAATTATTACGCGGTAGTCTAACTTTGACTTGAGAAACGCTAACGCTACGGCGAAACCTCGATGTCGCGGCTTTAAATGGCCCTAACCCGCGAGATAACTCGCCGCTCAGCACAGCGGTATAAAAGAAGAAGCAATCTCTTTGATACGCGTCTACGGCACGCTCTTTCATTGCCCATTTGGAAAAGTTGGATGTCGTGATCGATTAGAGCACGGTAAACTTGCTCACACGAGCAACACGCAACCTCTTTCATTCGCGATTAAAGAATCTTTTCTTCGTCTCGTTTGTTTTAACTGAAATTTTAGCTGTTTAGCCCTACTTTCGACCTCAACTTTCTTACATCTATGTTCTGAAGAATCAATATATGTTTAATACACACGAAAACTGAAGTCCTACTTAGCATCTCCAAACATCAAGAAAATTCATCGATATAACACTTGTAAGTTCCAAAAAAGACTTCTCGAAAGTGCTAGTAGGTTAAATAGAATCAAAAGAAGTTGATACGAGCTCAAGAATATCAAAGTAGATGTTAAATGAAATATTGAAAGTAGGATCAGAATTTTTACTCGAGAGTGACGAGATTAATATTTTTGTTTGATTAATGTTTTATTGTTACTGTGAGTAATACAGATATAATTATCGTGTTTGTTTGCAAAATGGTAGAAAACTGTCTTGTTTAATTTCATGAGCTCCACTACTAACGTGCGCCGTGCGTCTTTATTTCGAAAAATTTGAAAGACATCGTATTAAACACATCGAATGAATATTCTCTGAATATCTTCTTGCGAATGAGGTACTTGACAAATTTTCACGACCTTTCAATTCGGACTCGAATGATTATTCAACCCACGTACTTCACGTGTTCTCGCGTTCGTGTCTGACACTTGAGATCGACGACTACAAATTTAGCGTCGACAGCTTGTACGCACGCGTGGGTGTTAAGTAACGCGCAGCGGTTAAAAACGAACGCGAGTTGAAGGCGCGCGCACAGTGGACGAGGAGTTGTATCTCTCTTCCGGGATGTATCGTCCCCTGATACCTCCGGGAACGAAGCCGGCAATCGGGTAGCGGTATTAGATGGAAGTATGCAACGAGTCTAGGCGGAGGCAGCGCTCGGTTTTCCCGCGGGACGATTTCGTCGGCATCCAATCTCAGTCCGCAGGCTGGCGCTTCTTTCCCCTCGCAGGTCCCGTTCGGAAACCCAATTTACCGGATAGCAGCCATCCGAGTACGCTTCCCCTCCCTCCCCCGCGGGGTCATGGATATAGGATCGCAGTCGATACAAGACAAATCTAATCGCTCGTCATCGGGAATTGTGGCCGGTCGAAGAGAGGCGAATTACGCGTGTCGGAGAGGCGATTAAGTCAACTCTGATTTCGGGATCTGCGAGCCGCGGTTCAGGCCGCAATTGGATTTTCCGCGTCTCTCCGACGATTCGGGCTCGTCAGTCCGCGTTACAGGCGACTCATTAATAACCGAATTCGGATATAAATAGGATTTCTTCTCGACTTTGCGAGCGTGCAAGCTGTCGGAGCAGAAATATTACTGCCCTCTACCCCTGCCACTCTTTTGGAACCTTCAGCGAGCCGCCGTAAATCAAAGCCCAAGAAGCACCATGGTAGCATGTGAATGATCGGTTCCTCTCTTTCTCTCTCAACGCGTCTCGGGTTCTACCCCGTATTAGATTGCACCCGTGTTTTTTTCGCTTGGCAAGTAGACTGAGCCGACATCAACAGATTGGCATCGATTGGTACGTAACAGTTATGCAGGCGACTTCTTTTCAGAGATACTATTTGTACACCATTTTCTTTCAACAGCGAGGACGTTTTGCAGACCAGTGTTCGGCATTAATCGATGAGAATTTTTTCTTTCGCTGAAGTAATCGTCAAATCACTAATTCATATTAATCAATCGTCATATATGAAATCACAAATTAATTTCACCGGTCGATCAAATGAATTATTAATTAAACTTTGATGCGGCTAATCATACACTGATTAACAATTAATTTAATCAGTCGATTAAATTATTCGTGATTAGATTACGTATCAATTAATTTTGATAATTGATCTGCCGATTAATTTAACCAAAGAAAACCTTAATCAACGCTCAGCACTGATTGAAATCTTTTGAGATTAATTTTTTTATGTTTAAAACCAGAGCTGGACATTAATCCATCAAAGTTTTTCTTGATTAAAATAACTGGTAGATCTGTAATCAGAATTAATCAATCGTTATATGTAAGGTCGTAAGTAATTACATCGATCGATAAAATTGACTACTTATTAGACTTTGATGTAATTGATGTAATTGATTATAACTGACTAATAATATAAAGACTATTAACAATTATTTATTATATAATTACTCTACTAACAATTAATTTTATAAAAAATTATTTGAATCAATTGAATAATATATAGCGATTACATGTATAATGATTAATTAATCTCGGTTATTTAGTCGGAGAAAATTTTCGTCGATTAATACCTCAACACACTGTTATCGACTTGGAAACTGTGCAACGACTGCCGTTAGCCCGGCATAATTATGGCGGGGATTTCGCGGAATCGTACGATCTTTGCTCCTTTGGGTGGTCTTTACTTGAAGACGAGATATTTCGTTGGCGAGTGTATTAATATTGCGTTATCGCGCGTGCGTATTTCTGTGCAATGGTAAATCAACAAAAAGATGACTTCCGATACACGCCGTCACGGTGAAATTTGGCCCATTGTTCGTTCGATGGGAGAGGAATTTTTGTTGCAACGCGACGGGGCTTTTTAACGACGTAGGGCACAGCGTGCCGCCACAAAGCGCGGCGACTTCGGTGCGCGCGTTTTTCTCAGGGCTCGACCTGGCCGAGGGTCGTTTCTACCTTGCACAAAGGCTCGCCCGGGAGCACCGGGAAAAGGAACGGGGCAGGAGGGAGGAAGGAGAGCGGGGGAGACCTCTGTCAAGGAACTCCATCCGAGGGCTTTGCCCGACGAAAAGTTATATGAGATAGAAAACTCAGAGTTACCGCGGCGTGAGGCGACGACGCGTGCACGTGCGCGTGTGTGCACGTCGTCCGCACGTGCGATGGCGATTGCGAGTGTTATCGTCGTGTCCAATCTGGTGAGTAATGGAACGCGCAAGATCGGTTTACACACTCTGTACACCTATCGAGCATTAGGAGCCCGTCTAATCAGAGTCACGGTGTAACAACCAGCGATACCTATCGATCCCGTGATGTCTCGACAAAGGCAATTGTCCTTGGCACACCTCGTCAATGATGTCATAATAATCGCCACACGAGCGCACTACGAAAGTCCGGCGAGCAAAAACAAGCTGCGAGGGAAATGAGAACAAGAGCATGGCGTTGGATATAAATGTTGGGGTGACCTGTGAGTCGACTTTTTGATTCTACTTTTGATCTCAATATTCTGTTCAACTATTTTGATACTCTGAATCTTGCATCAATCTTTTTAAATTTTATTTAACCTACTAGTTTTGCCGACAGGCAAGCTCTTTAGAACGTGTACACAGAGAGAATTTTATAACAAAAATTACTGTATAGAATTTTGTAGTCAAGGAATAAATCGACATTCTATCGCAATTTTATCCTTTCATCTCATACGCTGAGAGAAAAATATCTGAAAACTAGTAAATATTTATTTGGCGAGTATTAGTAGCATATTTATTTATACTAATATAAAATATATTTCAAATAAAAAATAATACGAAAATGTACATTGAGAAATAATAAAAAAATATACATTTTCTTAAAACCTTAAGAAAACCTTAGTATTTTTACGAAAATAATTATTTATTGTATTTAAATAAAAGAATTTCGATTGAAGTCAATATACTTAGTGCCTCCACCAAATGAATATTTATTAATTTTTAGATATTTTTTCTTTTAGTGTGTGTGTTGTTTATATTGAAATGTGCTGTTCAAAGATTTGCTACATTTCTAGTAAAATTTTCTATACTTGTAGCAAATGTAGTGTACTTGTAGCAAAATGAACTATGCTGACAGTTTACTCCTAGGCTAATAAAAACATAGTAAAATTGAAAAGAATCTATAATGTTTTCTTTGTGTACAAGCGGCATTTTGTGCATTTTCTACCATCCAGAAGCACTAAGTAAAATTTCAGTTTCGATGTGTACTACACGTACACTAATCTTTCAAGATATTAGAAGGTTTCGGTTCAAAGTACACTGCAAGTGTGTTATTTTGACTGGATTTCTTTTTATATGTTTTCTACTGTTTTAAGTCACATCACTTTTAAACACTTTTAAACATACTAAGCTATAATTTACTCTTTTAAACATACTAAGCTATAATTTACTCTTTTAAACGTGTAAACTGACATAAACGGCGAGAAGCGTGTAAAATAAAGTAATTTGGCTGAAGCCAAATTACACACTTGGATTTGCAGCACAAGGTTGAAATTTCGACTCGGGGAATTTGACGCTTCGTATTTCTGCGAGATCACGTCTAATCTCACTCTTGGAGCAATAATAGTGACATGATTCTCTTCGCGCGAATTCTGACGATCTCTTTCACGTACGAAAAGAAAATCGAATTGAATCAGACATCACAGCAGCGTTCATTATCGTTTCTGATGGATTTGTTTTTTTACCGGTATTCTTGTCGGGTTGATTTGTAATTCACGTTATATCCTTAATCATTGCCAATCAGACGAATCTTTTTCGTTATTCGGTGCCGTCAAAGCGGCGACGCGAAGGTGAAATGGAAGAGCAAGCTAAGCACCGTCTGAAAAATATTAATCGCGAGGAGGTCGTGATTGTCCTGGAAGAGATTATCCACGGAACGTCGGAGATGGAGGCATCCGTTCTTAATATTCCTCATAATCGCGTTCCATCTCATTTTCAGAATTCCTCCTTACAAGCGAGACTCTTTGTGAATTTTTAATATTAATGACTCGTTACCGTGATATCCCGCCAGCTCGATTGACGCTTTTGGCGACGCGATTTATTATAATATTCATGGCTGTTCCCGGCAGTTTTCTCGGGCAATGACCGATTACTGACGTAGCACGGCGGAGGATCGAGTGAGACGAAGACCACGAATTTTCCGTCGATTGTAAAACTCCTAGAACACTGATATCACATGTTTATTACATCGTATCTCATCGTCGTGTCGATCTCGTCAATACACTAAAAAATACATATTCTTGTTCTTAGAAAAATCTTCTAAAATAGGCACCAAGTGTAAAATGTTTTAAACATAAGATTTATTCCTCTTGCTTTGAGTGGAAATTCTCTCCTTTTATTTAGAGAATTTCTTCTAGAACCAAAATATAAGTTTTTCAATGTACTGCATTTATCCCGAAAATGGAAATAACCGATCTTCTTTTTCTTCAAATCTATTTTTGCACGAAATATTGCGCTTGCATTGAAAATTGCTGAAATCATTAAAATAGCCGCCTGATCTCTAAGAGTTGATAAAAATTCGTGCCACTAATTAAAACATGCAGCTCGTCCATTAAGAAAAGATTAAACATTCGCTGTTCATGTCGCAAATATCTAATATGTAAAAACAAGTGTTAAAGATATATTGCGCATATAGTAAAAGTTACCACAAATTAGAAATATATTAATATTTCTATTTCAACATGGCATATCATTATAGTCTATTTATATTATTTTTTATTTTCTTTAAACTTGTATCTCTGAATCATGAAATTTCGTGTTTACTGAGTTTACGACACTTTAAAGTGGAGTGACTTTTGATCCAGGCTCTGAATGTGTCGAATTGTTTGTAATCACTTTTAGAGATGCAATGTAGACTAATCTGTAATTTTGTCTGTTCATTATTTTTGAGATATGGGCAATACATTCCCATATATTTCTTGGAAGATGCATTCGACTTTCGTAGCTCGATTTTAAGGTCGGGATTCGTCCTGCTAGATAAGCGAGTTTCTCGTGAATTACGATCACTGAACAATCGCCCGCGAAATTCCCACTTGCATCAGCCATATCGCCCGAAAATCGGGATAATCCAACAATCTCAGTGGCGGCGCTTCGAGAAGGGACTATGTCGCGAAAAATCCGTGGACGAAGAAAGGGCGGACGGATGAATTCTCGTGAGAGAACGTCGGCACGCGGGGGGTACGCTTTCCGCGGAAGCAATTTGCAAGGTTCACTTCTTAGAGCCAAGCCCGAAGAGCAGCGAATGGGTCATGGGTGGCGTATCGTGGCCTGCGATCTTGGCCGTAGCATCCGTAACCATTCTTCCCGTTCTCCTGGGTCGTTTCCATTTCCCTCCGCGCGCAACCTTAACCCATATGCATGTTCACGTGATACGTCTGCGCGAGATCAGCGTAGTCTGACCTGTCGTGTGTTTTCCTGAGCGACTCGAATCGAGAATCCTCGCCGAGCTAGTCACACTGTAATCACACTGACGTGCTTCCCGGGGTTTACGCTGGAATCGTTAATTCAGGATGTCTGCGTCTCTTGGCTGTCGAGATTGGCAAAACGAAGTGTTTGCGGAACTTCAAAGTGCGGTTTACAACGCATCGTTGCTTCGAATAGTTTAACCTGTGACAAGACTCGATTTCTGCGACGTTAAGCGCAAGGCACGGTCTTGCACCTTACAAATTTTCTCAGCAACTCCGTCAGTTGTTGCCATCAAGACGTTAGGCTTTTGCCGTGTTCAAATAATCAAAACTGATCAGAATATCAATCTTATTTCTTAAAAAGCACAATCTATTACGTAATTATTACGTGAGCAAAACATCACGATTCTCGTACTTTCAGTCCTTTGAATTTTCTTTTCTTCTTCTGAAACATGAATTTCATGAATTCATGAATGTTTGTCTAGACAAAGCTTGATTAGTGACAATATCACGAGAATTACCATGTCTAGACGGTCGCAATAGGCTCGCACGAAGCTTCATGTTGAAGTTCTGAAGTTACAAACACATCAATGTAAGCTGGAGCTATTTACCTGCGACCTGCGGGAGTTCAGTCGGGAAAAAGGCAACGACGAAAGCGAACACTCAAACTGAAAGCTACTGAGGACTCGAAGTCATACATATCGTTGTCAACGTTGTTAGACAAAGTGTCTCACTTGACGTACACTCCAGTTGGAGTGTATATCTCCAGTTTTGCCATTCTCGGGTTGAAAGCAATCTCAGATTTTTTATGCGGCGTGGTTATTGTTTGCCCGATAATTCGAAGGTGCCGCGGAGACGTTTTGTGGAAACAACGTTCGCGAGCGTAAATAGACACTCAGGAGGACGCGGCCATTTTTCCAACGATAATCCTCATTTCGCTGCGCCGTGGTGCTTAATGAGGCAGGTTTCGCTCGCAGGCCGAGCTCGACCATGTCAAATCTCATTTAAATCGGCTTTGGGGCCATGTCGTGGCGTAAGCTGTACGTCATTTTCATAATCCGTTTCCCACTTGATGCGGGCGAAAACAGCGCCGCGAGCGCGCGGACTTTTATTCCGCGCGGAAATGAAATTCGCTGGAATATCTTTCACGACGATGGCCTGGGCGTTTTCACGTACGTAGGAGAGGCGCGGGGAGGAGATGTAGTATGGATGGCGCTCTTAACCGCGAGACGCTCTCAACAGCTCTGATTACGTTATACATCTTGAGGGAAATAATACCCTTACGGCGCGCGAATTAGAGCGCGGGTGTTGCATCGGCCGATATACCGATTCCGCGCTTCTGTCCCCCCCCCCCCC
>NW_022639474.1:976827-990641 GCF_010583005.1 Odontomachus brunneus
GACCGTTCGAATACCATAAAAATCGATCGCAACGCGCGAACGAGAGAGGTAAACAATACATTTTACTTACTGTCAGTTAACTCGGAGGGCTATACTTCGTTAAAAGCAACGTTTGAAGTTGGGCAAACTAAGTTTCCCTGACTCGGCTACGCCTGAGTGCCGTACCGAAAGATTGAAAATTAGCGCGAAGTGCGCCAGTCATTTCCTACAATGGAAACTCGCCAAGTGGTGTTATACTTCACGAAAGTGGGAAATAAAATGTTATCGGGATTATTTTCAATCACTCTCTGGCGAACCTGCGAAAATTGTAACTCGCTCGCCCTCCCTCCCCTCCTTCCTCCTCTTTTCTCAACGATCTTTACCATTTTTTGCTCTTAACGCTCTCGGCGATTTCTTCTTAACGTAATCTAACTTTCCACTTGCAATCGTCGGTGTCACGAAAAATCGGATGCTATTAAGGAAACGTCGCTCTTCGAGTAAAGTCCGCGGATTTTCTTCCCGGGACACACCCGCGCCCGACCGGTCTTCGACTCGTCTTCTATGCGGATTCACGCGCATTCTCTCGCGCACAAAATACCGTAATAATAACTTTTTGAGAATAAAATACCTCGCCGTGCCGTGAAGTACAAGCTTACGCAACGTGCATTGACGTATGCAATTTTTCTTAGATATTAGAGGGCTTAAAGGGCAAGTGGTGCTTTTATTAGTGTTAGAGAGGGCGGAGATGCGGTCGGCCGTGGATATATTAAAAATTTATTATCTTATCGTGGCGATAAACGTTTCAGAGAGAACACGGCGTAACGAATCCGAGCCTTGCTCGAGTTTTGCATGAACACGGTAAAGATAATAAAACTCACACTCTATTTAGATAAATCGCGGTAGCGAAGAGGCATTTGGCTAAAATATGTGTGTATACAAGGCCAGCCACTTAACAACGCCGCTATCAGTAGAACGTGCTAGAACATTCGGCGTAGAGAGCCGTGAATATTCAAGAGCCTGCAAGCCGGCGAACTCGTCGTCAACTCCATTGAATTTGTTCGTCGCGTCTCCTCGCTTTGATCGGTAGTCGGAAACGGTTGCGGGAAAAGCGGTCTCGTTCCGACCGATAATGAGCGACATAAATGAAGAAAAATACTGTCGCTCTCTTGCGCTCACGTCGCGATATCGAGCGCCTCTTTGAAGTCGTATTATAAGATACGTCGTGCTGTCGTTGTATCGACTACAAATTTGTTTCCGCGACGGTCCAATCGTCTCCCTCTATAATATGAGCAATTCAGAGAAGGAGAGCTCACCTATAAGAATTCCTCTCACTTTATTTCCCTGCACGTCTCGCACTATTAAAGCGTTTGCGAAAGGGAAAAGAGAGAAATATACGAGAAAAAGTAACAGTCTCTGTCTTTACGTTGACGCACTATCATCCATTCAAGTTAAACGAAATTTTCCAGAATGGTCGATTAGAGTTTCAGTACGAATGTTCTCTCGAATCCGCACGACTCTATTAATCGACGGCATGTACGCGCGGGCGGACACTCGTACTGTTTTCATACGTTTTCCCGACGTGTGTATGAAAAAGGCACGACCAATCGCAGTGCTGTGAAATTTTGTTTACGATGCTGTTTGATTTCTTTCTCTATTGTTTTACGTGATAAATCGGCACGACCAAGTTCCGAATATTTGAACGTCAATTTAATCGGTCATTCAATTATCGAAAATAACATCGCCTAGTAAAGGAAGACCGATATCCCACATGTGTACATATGATATATGTCGTTTCTATTTTATTGCCGATTTAAATCACTTTATTAAATCCTCGCGTTAAAAATATCTTTTTCATTTTTAAATATTGTATTTTCCTCACTCTATAAATCTCTCTCGCTCTCTTTCCCCCTCGCTCCAATTCCAACAATTGAAATCTTACTGTACGCTTCGGGACGCGTGTGAATAAACGTTTGAATTTCACGATGGTGGATGTCTCTCATACTAGCATTCATGTTCTTCCGTGTCGCGATATACACGAATAGGTTACATATTTACGCGCGCCGGGCAAATTTGCTTTATCTACGAACGTCGTGCCCGTTGTTTGCTTCCATAAATCGACCTAATTCCTGATTGAAAAATCACAGTCGCTCGTTGGGAGCGCGTTTCGACGACGCGCGTTTGTCCTACTCAGATTTCCAGTCGCGTTCTTTCTGCGTGTAACGACATGAACGATTCTTGGTGCGATCCTCGAATTGTTGCTACTCTCCTCTTCGTCCTTTCTTAATCACGCCGACATGACTCGTTCACGCGTGTCGCGTTATCGACCAACTTGTAACCTTCACACGTTTAATCTTTAGTCGAGTGCATTGATTATACGCAACTCATCGGTTCCCGAGCGTATTGACGCTGCGGTGCCTAATAATAATATTAATATCACCACGGCTAAATGAATATTAATACGCGGAATTGAATTAATATTAATTAAATCATGAATCGGCAGTGATAATTCTGTAATATACAAGCGAGATTAGTTTATTCGGCTACACATATCTGTGCAGCCGTTGGAGGAACTATTTCGTTATTCGAACTGAATGCGTCGCTTTTCAGCGTTTAAAATGTTTGCATCAGCCTCGGTCGATTGTATGATGCTTGCGGAAAAGGCAGGGAAGGATCTTGATATTCATTCGACACTCGAGAACTGGGACAAATACGAGCCGGAATGGCTCACAAGAACGCCCAAGGGAAGCGTTCCCGACGCCCACCATCCCTTCCTTCCCTCCCCCGAAACAGAACCGAAAGCTTATGAAATATAATACAGCGTGCACTTAAGGGTTGGTTTGAACAAAAATGCTCCAGCGAAGGCGCACCCCTGTTCCCATGTTGGGTGGATGCGCATCGTCGTTCTACTTTACTCCCTCGCCCGAGCGCCCGAACTGCGTCAGTATATACACACATACACACACACACACTGTTTTACATACGGGAACACGCACAGGAGCCATACGTACGTATTCTAGCTGCCAATAATTCTCCCCGCTCTACCATAACAACATTTCGAGCTCGACAGCCGAAGTTCCTGAATGGCACATTCAAATCGAGCCACAATCGACGACAAAGTCGCGTCGCATTTGCAACACAATACGTCTCTCGTCATCCTTCCCTCGGCCCTACATTTCGGCGCGCCGCGAGCTTTTCGCGTCCCCGTTGGCTCGCATTTTATGCACGATTAGTGAAATGGCGAACGAATAAATCCTATCGGCTTTTGCAGCCGCGCAGTGGGACGCGCGTAGTTAAACTCTCGATCACAATGCATCATCGGGCGAAACGTGTCCGCGAAAGTTAGGCGAAACTATTAACTTCCCTGCGGTTACATAATTGTACGAAACACGTGGGTATTGACTGATAACAGGGGAGTATTATTTCGCCTGTGTAGTTAATAGTCCTAAATCTGTTCTGCTCGAGTTGCGCGCAAATAAACTTCAATGAACACACAGCGAATATTTCTATTCTCTCCGAGTGCAGAAATGCTCGAGGAGCTATTTGCTAAGTGGAAACAGAAATTATTATAATTCATAATTATAAGAAACTATTATCGATAATGTAGTTATTTTGTATTCTCGCGTCCCCAGTTACACTCTTTGATGCTTGTGGCCTTATTACGTAGAATTCAAAAATATTTTTTAACGATACAATGTATCAAGTAAATCAAGCTTCAGTCAATCTCCTGAACCCTTTTACTACACAGAGAAAAAGATTTCAGCGTTTTTATAATTTTGGAACATACAGGATTATAACCGAAATTATTGTACATTTGTTAAAAAATATTGTATATTTAACTTGCTACTACAAAATTATTTTTTTATGCTATGTATCCAGGTAAATCGTTAAACTTTTATGATTTCCATAGTAATTTATATTGCAATATCATATAATCCAGCTTTACAAAAAGCGTTGTGAAAAGAGATGTAATTTTAATGTAATTTTTACGATAACATTTTTTCCGTGCAGGGCGAAATTCATTAATTAATTTTAGACGTTCACGTCATTTGGACGTGGGTGCGCTTTAGAACACATCATAACTATCGAGAGTCTAAATTTTGATTATTTTCAGTCTCACTGTTCCATTCAATACTTATTTTGACGCTAAAGAAAGTGAAAAGGGAAATTTCGGATATCATCAAAGTAGAAGTAAATTTATCATTAACTTTATTAACTTAGCTCCTATTGTGCATTGTAGAATTCAAGGCTTAACACAGGATCATAATTCCGACTCGAGGGATTACTCGACTAATCTATCATTTTGACAGCTCGATATGCAATATATTATATTGTATCACGTAACATTATATCCGGACACGATGCGAAAAATCATTAGTGAGTTTTGGCCTAGCGAATATTAAGGCTTTCGTCGAAGCTTGACGTACGCGACACGATCGATCGCGGGACGCTTGACAATAGAAGCGCGAAGGCTGTGCTCAATAGATTGGACGTATTTGTGAGTTACACTGTATACACGGTCTGTTGCCACGTTTCAACGAGAATCATTAAGCATTCGGCTCCCTCTTTCCACGAGACGTCTTTCGCACATCCGGCCGGACGACACGTCGGATCGCTGTGGCTAACGCCGGACTCTTGTTGGTGGAACGTGACTTTTCCCTAATCGAAATACCTTTTCTTCTCTAATCCGCGAGATTGCGTAGGAGATAGAGAATCTACTTACCGTCGCAAAAATCCCTTGAAAAACTATGATCGCCGGCTGAGGGAGGGAATTATTCGCGCAAGGCGAAATATTTCGCGCGCGTCCCGCGAAGCGTTTTGCACGAAATGAAATGTTTCGCGCAGAATTGTAACACCCCCCTCCCTAACACACACAAACACACATACACGTACGCGCGCGCGCGCTCCACGTCTAACGAATTGAATTGTCAAATGCAACAGTATGGAAATACGAAGATAAACGCGACCTTTGTGCAGGATAGACGTGGAATTTGAATGACGTGGTTTCCGCGCGATATATAAACGAATTAGATGCACCGCGCGTGTAATTCGTTTATCCTAAATAGCTCATGTTTTCGCGGGCGGAATTGGGTATTAAAATTATCGCTGGCGGACCGACCGGCGTTTAGCTCGACATGCCGTGTCTCTACAATGACTATATTAATTCGCGACGGGCTGTCCGCGCGAGCGCGGTAACTGAACGTTCGTGTTTGCCTCAATTAGCATAACCGACAGCGCGGCGCGTGGTATTGTTAAAGCGAACAGCGCGTTTTATTCTCAGCCGTTTTATTCTCTCGTTTCCTATCGAGACCTGGCCCGGGACACACCCATGACCATCGAGATCTCCGGCGAGTCAGGAGAGAAATTTCAGACTTTATAATCACCGAAACAAGTCTGACGTGTTTTGAGTCATAACACCGCGCACCTCGCGCAACTGCCCCTCTCTCCTTCCCTGCCTCCCTCCGCCAAATAAGCAACGTACAATATATTTGATAGCCGAAATAATATTTACTCGAGAGGGGTGAGAAAGGACGTGAGTTTGGCCAAAGGTTAACACAAGGCTGCAAAACGCGACAAAGCACAAAACTCCGGCGAATTGAAAGCGATTAAAGTGATCCGCGCACGGAGGGGACTAATTATCGAATCTCACTGTTGGTGATTTGTATGTGTTGGCATTGTTGCATACGTAATAGCGCTCGATCGAGCATTTGTCAATTTAACGTGCGCGCCGTTACGTCATCGAAATTTCTAAATTGACCGCAGAGAATCGTGTCCGATCACGGCCAGACGATTGTGTCTCCTAAACGTGCGATAAAATTCGACGAGCTCGAATATCGCTAGAGGTCTGGCTATATCCGTGGCATCTCGTCGGCCAAATTAACGACGACTCGACGACGTTCCGGCGATCGTTACTTCGAATTTCTTTCGTTCCTCCGCATTTCCGCACAGCGAAAAGTTTCGTGCTGAACTTAACACACTTCACACGTTCAGAACGATCCACTGAAATGTTTGTGTCAATTTAACGTACAAGATGAATGTGTTGAAAAATAACGCAAGTATTATGTAAAAAATTAATACGAGGGGATTAACGTTTTTGAAGCAAACTTTATAAGATTGATATGTTTTTATATAATATTAAACATAATACAATAAAAATGTCATTTCCATAGGGAGAAATATTCTACTTATCTCTTATTTCATTGCGTTGCTTTTAAAATGTCTTCGATAATTTCACCTGAAATCTTTTTAATTATATGCCCTCTAATTGATTCAATTGATATCATATTTGGAAAATTTGTTTGGCACAAATTGGATCGAACTTGGAAACCTCTCTGCCTCTTGAGAATCACTTACCTACTACATCACTTAGTTTTACTTTCCAGTAAAATTAACATTCATGTTAATAGATGGATGTTAGAAAGTCCAGATTCAAAATAGGGTTAAAATTTTGCGTCGAATACTTACGTCTCCGCGGACTGTCGCGCTTCTGTCACTTTTATTTCTCCGTGATCAGATTGGCGATTCCCGACAAGATCGATAACAACGCGCAGCCCGCGGGTTTCGCAGCATCCGGGGTTACAAAATGCTGCGCGAAGACGGAAATGAGGATAATCAATGGTAATTGATGCGAGAGGCATGGGAGAGGCAGGGGTTCGGCAGGAGGCTGGAAGATAGGAGTAAAGTGGAACGAGGAAAAGGGGGAAAGGGTTTGCGAGGGAGAGAAGAGTGGCGGCAATATCAGTAGGCAAAACTGTAGAGCCAATCTTTAAGCCGAGCTCGTGCTGGCCGTAGAAAACTTTTGGATTTAGTTCCACCTAATTATAATACGTCATTTTGCATCTGCGGGGTGTGCTCGCCGGAATGGCCGTTGTCTCTCGTGAGTTCCAGCGACATATTTTCGCGGGCTGCGCGGCATACGCGAACGTTTTCACTGACTACTGTTGTTTTTCGTCGCTGGGCACACTGAGGAAAATCCTTCGGTTATCAGAGCAAAAGCACGTTTGTTGTTCGATGATCGTTAGGAAAACAGATCAAGCAGTCACCGTTGCGTAGAAAAAAAGATTTGATGTCGCAACTGAAAATCTCGCTAGCCTGGCAAATCTATAATCGCAATATACGGACAGTCAGTTTGCGATGTTACAGTAATCAAGTCGCAGAGAGTGTACAAGATCTAATAAAATGTTATGTTATAGCGCGGCAGATTAGTTAGCACAGCAAGGATGCAAATCATTTGTTCTTGTTTATTTAGGTTATCTATAACTTATAATTAATTAATTAATATATAATTTTATTAGTTGCATCTCTATTTTTGAAGTGTTGCTTAGAGCGGCAAATTGAAAGTAACAAATTATTTGTTCCCACTCCCACAGAGTTATTTACTGTCCTATATAAATAAATCATTTATGGCGGTTGTACTGATATTTTGTTAAATTAGCAAAACTTTCTCAGTCAGTGTAGACATGGCGCTAGCGCGACAAACTTCGCGGTGAGTTTACGCGAAATTAAAAATTTCAATAACGTTTTCACGATACACTTTGGAGAAACTCGACGAGCGCATCCTTGAAACTCAATTTAATAAAAATGCTCGTGAGTTTCGACGTCGAATACTTTGGAATCGAGCGCCTCGCGAAGACGCTGAGGAAATTTATCGTTAGCATTCGGTTCCTTCAATTCGGCTTGGAAGCGAAACCGTCGTTTAAATCATCTTAAGCTCTAATTGGCAAAATGGCTCATTTACTGTACGGCCGTTACTATACTAGAAATTAATTGAGCAGTTTCTAATTATGCAATCCGTGCAAAGTGCCGTGCGCTTAACTCTTCGCTGGCTATTGCTATATATTGAAATTTGTGCTCTGGGAATATTAACTGAAACAAAATTACATTTTCTATGATTTTGTGTTAAAGCAGATTGAGATCTTTTTCACAGCGGACAAGTTGGATTCTTTCTTTACATTGTTGAATTATTTCCGCGATATTAATCCGGTATCATTAACGAATACTGAAGTCAGGTATCGGATAAACGTGAAGAATAATCGTTCAAATCCTGAAAATTCAAGAGACTTCCAATTTTACGTTTGCAGAAGCGCTGATTATTGACGTTTCTAAATATTCAAAAAATTATGGACTTTTTGTCGATAATTTGACTGTTCTTAAGTAACGGATAGTGACAAGAGCTATATTTGGTTTCACAGATGTACTCTCTTTTCGCGACGTTACGGACACAATGAATAAAATATCGAATTTGACGTCAAGCCGCGCGGATTCGTCTTCGTTTCTTGGAAAATGGTTGCGCACGCAAGCCAGCCAGCTATACGTTTCCATTTCGGAGTATTTAACGTCGGCTATAATGGAAATATCGTCGCGGGAGAGAACGCGACTTCCGGCTGCAGTGTTTGTATAGATCCGACGAAGAAAGAAGATAGGAAAGGGCGGGTAAATGAAGGTGGGTCAGGGTGGCTCGCACGGAGACGTAGATGCGAGAGGTCGCGCGTTCAAAGGGAAGTGAAAATATGCATCTTGCACTCGACGAAACGAATACGAGTCAACCAGGCTACAAAGCACGTGCGAGAGTCGCACCGTTCCGACAAAAAGGCACGGAGCAGTTATTCCTGTTGCCAGTCGCGAACTTGTCACACACGTTCTTAATTGCGTATCTGTCGTAGAAAGCGTTAACCTCTTAAATACGAGTTTATGTGTTTCTGTTGCGAGCAATGGCTATAAGTTTAGATTCTCGCTTCACACATATAACTCAGATGTACGACATCAGATGTACATAAAAAGAGTCAGACAGTTTCGAAATATTTCAAATCTATTTTGACTCAAGCAACGTTTAAATTTGGCAGCACATGTAACCTAGTTAATTTACTTAAATTCTCTTGAATTTTTAGTTTCATCGGCTACGGATTTATTGCAGTTGGGGAAGAATGATTTAATTTTTTTAAATAATATAAAATAATAATCTGTGTATGTGTATGTATATATGTGTGCCAATCACACTTGACAAAACTTCTCTTTTTCTCTTCGTGGTATATTTTCGCAATGATGTTTATTATATTATCTCAACGATATTTAAATATAAAAAATAAAAGAACTAAATGTATTTATAGAAAGAATATCTTTTTTTCATGTAAATTTTTAATTTTACTGAGTTTCTACTGGTGCACAGGAACAGAGTGTCAGTAAAATCTGTCTTACTGAGAAACATAATAGATTTCCACTCAGTGAGAGAAGACGACGAATAAGAACTCGACGCGGCGGTTTGCGAATATTCTTGAATTTTTATGAAAGAATTATAATGTCAGTGTCAACGTACGTGTCGAATATTTTTCGGGCTTGAGACATACGCAATTGATCAACTTTTCTCGTCAGACTGACCCTTTGTCCCAAATTATTTTGAATATTAAATTAAGCCTTTAATACATCCCATCCGTCAAGAAACCATTTCAATTACGCATTTGATTTATGATTCTCTTACGATGATTTATTTAATAGCAAACTTTCTCTTAATAATAATAGCAAATTTTTTCTTAATAATAAATAAAATTTTTCAACAGTAAATTTATAGTAAATTTTGCTAGAAACATAGCAGATTTTTCTTAGTTCCTACAATGTGAATAACACGTATGAAGTAAAAAAATATTCAATTGCTGCAGAGTGTCAATCTGCTCCACGGTTACAAAAAATTCTGTGATAATTTTTCTATAAAATTTTCTCCAGGTGCAGGTACACACATCTGTCTGTATATCTCAAAAGATATGAATAATTGTGCGATCAAAAGACGCATATGTAAATTCGAGGCACTAATATGACAGATACACAACTGCGCTCCAGATATAATCTACACAACTGCGCACGTATAAGTGAACTAAACTAAGTGATCGAAGATACCGAACTTCGCGGGAACTCTTCTTCGTACCAAACACGATAACAAATTAAGGACAGCGGACGAGACGAGCGAACCGAGAACGCGCTTAATCCGCCAGTTTCCGCGAGATTGTAGAGATTTCCTCCAACCCGCATCTCGCGAGCGCGCTCCTCGCGAAAACTCCGGCAGTTCGTTTTAATTCCGTATGCCGACGCGGTCTCGCCGGACTTAATTTAACCGGCGCCCTCGAATTTGCATCGCGAAAAATCCCCGGTAATTCGGCGCGACGCGGCGTGACGCACATGTATTCGCGTCGTTAGTCTTCGTCGTCAAACCAGCCGACGAACGAACGATCGCGACGACGTTCGCGAATTCTCACGCAGGGGCCTATAACCTCTCGGGATCGCGTCCGGCCCTTTATCTCGCCTATATTTCCCCGTCCCTGGTGGTTTCGCCGCGAGGGTGTAATGCCGCGAATATGCAAATGCACCGCTGCCGCGCTTTAAATTACAAATCAAATTCGCCCGCAAAGAACATTGCGCGGCGTCGCGTTAAAGGTAGAGATTCATAGGCGGCCGTGTGCGATCGCCTCGCGCGCGCGCAAGATTATACATGTAGATTAATATTCAAATTTCGGCTATCGGGATGCGTCTCGATGCGCGCTGCATTATGAAGCTGACAATCCGCAAGCCTAAATACAATCATAGCCGCGCTAATGATTCATCCTCATTCGTTAGGCGATACACGTGCAGCGACTATTTAACATTTCATTCGTTAAGATTTCGTGATCACCCCTGAATCTGTAAGACGTGATATTTCCATATTATGGAAACTACCTATCGATATATTGTCACTATTTCAACAAGTTCGAATATCGTGTGAAACAGATGAAAATACTGTTCTTTTCTTCCCGTATTTATTTTTCGACTGTCCTCTTCACAGAGTAATAATAAATGAAGAATTTCAATGTCGTTCCTTTTCTTGCTCGTACAATTCAATTGTCCACATACGTACTTTGTATAAATGAAATCACACACACACACACACACACACACACAGGTAAAATATGCTATATAAAGTGTATAAATGCTGCTATCTCTGCTCCTGAGGAAACTTCAAAGCGTTATGCCGATCGATAGATGTCAAAATTAATTAGTTAACATTTACCGAGTTACACACTGCATCAAAGGCGCAGCTCAGGTGTAAATTTGATGTGCCGCTGGGTTCGGAACTAAGGGTTAATGATTTACTAGCGGCTATAATGGCAGGACTTCTCATTTGGTTTTCCCCCCATCCTTCCCGCCTCTCTGCTCTTGGCGAATCTCGTGTTCGTATAATTAACGTTGCCTAATTAGCGTAATCTTCGCGTCCGATGCCCACCGTTGGCGGCGGATTGGTGTCGATTGCACGCGCGGATAATCGTCAACAAGAAGCGCACAACGTGGAACGGGCTTAGAGACTAAAGCAATTCGAGAGAGTACTCGCGAGCGCGAATCGTAAAGATTTTTTAAATGCGCTCGTAAAACTACCGTTACACTGAAATCGAACCTGTCTTTGCGCAATCATTGCCGGTAATTATTGAGAGAGAGAGAGAGAGAGAGAGAGAGAGAGAGAGAGAGAGAGAGAGAAATGTGTGGTTCGCAAACTTATACGATTCACGAAGAATTCACTCTGATTGCTTTTTAATTTATTAATTGAGTGTATATTACACGCGGCACGCAATTGCGCACATTTAATTGCATCGTGCAATTACTTAAGAAGAAATTATAGGGCTTTTTCATAATTAATTTAAGCAAAATTTAATTAAAGAGTAATCTAGTGTATAAAATAGTTCTTGATTGAATACTAGTAAATTTAGTATTCAATTAAGAATATGGCTTCCCGAAAATATCACCTCGATACAGTCTTTGACAGCGGATGGAAAAAGTACATGTCACAAATATGTGCTGGATATTGATTAGGGTTATAAATAATGAAGCTTGCACCGTCACGTTGTGTGGAATTAGGGATATATATAGAAAACAAGGCGCTGTCATATCTTGTGGAGTGTATGTTTTTTTTAACCCTCCGTTATGCGCAAACAAGCCGTCTCTGGATTTAAACGCGGACCTAATCGGCGCGGTCGACAATTCCCTTCGCACTATTTATACACCGGTGCTATTTTCAGTGCGCGTTATTACAACGCCGGCATAACGTGGCGGTGCAACGACTGCGGCTTATTTAGACACGCGGCCATCGACACTCCCGTTTTCGTTCTCGAGCTCGATGCGTTCATCTCGATTTTTGGCAGATCGCCTCGCGTCTAGTCTAGGAAATAAGACACGCCAGGTCGGCTGTGTGTTTCGTGGTTTCAGGCGCCACCATGTCTAGCTTCGAGTTCGAACGCGCTTGAATGTCCTGCCTGATATCAAAGTACGGGTGCGTGCTAATTAGTAGCTCAGGTTTGGATATTAACTGCCACGTAGTGTCAACAAGATCTCATTTTGCCGAGTTAATGACGCGTCAACTGTGACATCGCGCGACCGCATGAATGTTGCACGCAAACACTTTGTGTCGTTGTCGTGCATGCATTGTTTACATTGATTCGAGTGAGATCGCAACGGAAGTCGTAGTCTGTTACAGCTGTTCATTGGTCTTACGTTACGTCCTGTTCATTCTAAGGTTAACAAATTGATAAGAATCTACACAGAGAATATTGTATTTTTTGCTTTTTATTCGTATAAATTCTTTTCCATCTGGCTATGTTTCTAATGGTTTTTAATCGGAATACACTGCTGACAGAGAGAGTAGAGTCTGTTTCGCTGTCTGTTTTAAGGGACATAGTGGATTTTCCTACACTTAGAAAAATATATACTACATTGAAATAAATGTTGTTTGGTTCAAGTAATGATATCCTATCATAAATTTTCATCATAAGCATTAAATTTATTTAAAATATATTTTGAATCCTAGTAAATTTAGTATTCAATCAAGAATAATAAAATTAAAACAAAAATTCGGTCCACATAGAGTCAAGTTAATTTTTTTTTTGATAAAGTTTTATAATATTCTTATAAAAAGAATAAATTCTTATTTTGAGTATATGATAATAAACTATATGATAATATATGATAATAAACTTTTCTAAAATCCATGGTGAGTACATTTTAAAATTGATCAAGAAAATTTTTATCAAAAAAATATTCTTTCTTGAAGATAACCATTAAATAAGCACTTGAGATATAATTACTTAAAACAAACTAACATTAACTGAGCGGTTGCTTTTTTTAACAGTATGTATTTTTATGTGTGTATAAAAATATACACTGAGAGAAAGAATATTTGAAAGGTAGAAAATATTATTAATAATATATTTACTTAAATCTAGGTTCTTCTATTTAAATAGAATTTTATTTAAATAAATTAGAATAAATTGATATTATGAAAAGCTAAAGTTTTAAGAAAATATACTAAATAGAAAGAGCTTCTTAGAAGATTAATCAGGAATTTTTTGAATGGCTAGTCTCCAGCTGATTTCGGCGATGCTTACTTTGCAAGTAACTGAACAATAATATTAGTCAATTTCTAGCCAGTTTCTAATTAATTTTTGGCCAGTTTTTAACAAAAATTTTTTGTACAAGATTCTGTTGAATAATTTATATACATACATTGTTACATTTTATATTAATATTAATTTTAATGTTAATTAATTTTATTAATATTATATATATAATATTTAATATATTATAAAATATTATATTCTATTATTAAAAGAAAAAAAGAAAATAATATGAAATTCGTATTTCAGAATGTAGAATCTTTTCGTGCAAATTTATTCACCATTCAAGATGGTCGTAGCTTTATTTTTAATTATAATTTTTTCTTGCCTAATTTCTGGTCAGTAACTGGCCGAAAACCATTCTGTGCGTATGTGTGTGTGTGTGTGTGTGTGTGTGTGTGTGTGTGTGTGTGTGTGTGTGTGTGTGTGTGTGTG
>NW_022639474.1:990651-1058936 GCF_010583005.1 Odontomachus brunneus
GTGTGTGTGTGTGTGTGTGTGTGTGTGTGTGTGTGGTCAGCATTTTTCGAATTTTTACTAGATAGTAAAGCCACCCAGCGTTTACTTATTATTTTTTATTGTCTAGTTTTTGGCCAGTATTTTCCTGGCCAGTTTCTGACTAGCAACCTGTTTTTTCCTGGAAATTTTTTTAGCTGAGATATATTTTTATTATTTGAAAAATATTTTATTAGTATAAGGAAATATACTATTAGCGTTTACCGAATAAAAATTTTTATTTCTCAAACATTTCTTTCTCTCTCTCAGTGTAGCAAATTTCGCTAAAAACGCAAATTTTTTAATAGCACATTAAAGTTCCTCAAATATAAATAGCACATATGAAATGAAAGGGTAGTTAGTCAATTACTGCGGAATGTCGGTTCTCAGCTTCAAAATTCTACAGCAATTTTTACTGTAAAGTTCTCTCCGTGCGCATTTGTCCGCTTATTTGTGATAAATAGACACAACCTACGAAATATGTGGAATTAATAACCTGCACAATTAATATAATCGAATCAAATAATGTTATTAATATTAAAATGTTATTAATATAAAAAAATATGTTTTAGTTACGGAAATTTAATACAATTACTCTTTATGCAGCATTCTCATTTCAATGTTTACTCAGTGATCGCAAGCTTTCTTTTTTTTCAATTTCCCACATTAAATTTATGCGATTTACGATTTTTTCTCGTATTTCTTGCCATCCCCCTTTCCCATGCGACACGACGAGCCCATATGTATGTATATTCGCATGCATATTTATACAAGCGTAATCCTTTCCGCTTATTTGAATATCGCGCGGAGATACGATATAATTATTTAAACGCATGCCGTGATTTATTTCCGCCCAGCATTTGCAAAGTATTGTCTCTTTTTATATCACCTAACCTAACCAGCAGGACGTGCAGATCGATGCGGCGAGTCGAAATCCCACGAAATCGCGTTCCACGCGCGCGCAGATTTCTAGCGCTTGCTTATATTAAAATTTCAGTCATGCTGACCGCCCATCCTCACGTTCTCCCGTTCGCTTTCCCTAACATCATAACACCCCTGTGCGCGCGGTGGTGCGTCGAATTAACATTTCAACGAGGACAGTCGCCCGTGCTCCTCCGTCATGATAAAACGGACGCGTTATTGCTTTACTGAATAAACATCGCGCCATCCCGAAATTCGCGGCCCGGCTGCAAATGTTGCCTGTGCGAGCCCGCCGGGTGCGAGCGTCACCGGGTGTCCCGAAAGTACCGACCCTTAAGGGTGGATTCCACGACGAAGTCACGGTCGATCGTCGGAACGGAAAACTGGAGCTCTCGCTCGTTGGCGATGCGTTATTTGCGCGGATCGCGCGATCTCGCGTCTGTATCTCGCGCAACGATTAATATTAAGCTCCCACTTGTCATTTATATGCGAAAAGTTTCGGCGGCAATCATTAACGGCGAGCCGCGAGCGTGCCGCGAATATTTGTCGCGGCGCATCGGAACGTTTTATATGCAAGCGGCGTCGCGAACCTCAGATGTGGTCTTTTTGTTGCAGGTGAGTATCAGCGGGCCGACAGTCGCTGGATAATAACCGGAAGCAGTGAGTCCGATTTTCTTTTATACGCACACCGCATGGTAATGAATCCCCGGGAAATAATGCAGACCGCGTTCTCGAAAGTGTTTTTTATTTCCAATTCCTCAAATTCGCGTTTTACAATTTATGGTAGAACGTATACATATATTATTATTTACGCATCCATAGGTATGCCGATGCGTATTACTACAGTTCGTCGAGTCGTCGGTTTGGAAAGATAACACGAGATGGTCGTATGGAGCATAAAAATATCTAAACGTGGCTCGTGTGCATCCTCATCAAAGAGGAAGGGTAATAAACATTGTATTGAGTTAATGAGACGCGCACTTTGTATCTCGGCATGATTCTTCCGACGAACAATATTCGAACACGTAAACGCGTAACTCGCCGCAAATCAGGGTGTATCAACTCAACGGGATATTGAATATTTCGAGTGGAAAATAAGCCAAAATGTAGTCGGTAACTGGCCTAAAATTTCGACTACCGTCCAGTATTTGTCCAAAATCGTTGTCTAGGTTCTACTCAGTTTGATCGCTTATTTTGACAGTAACTAAACAATCCAACTAGCCAGTTTCTAGAATTATTATCAATTTCTAACCAGTTTCTAGTCAAAACACGCCTTTAAATGGCAGAAAACACACAAAAAGTGTCACTTGTAGATTCTAAAGGAGAACCTCCTGGCAAAGTTACTAGGTTAAATAGGATCAAAAGAAGTAGATTTCAGATTATCCAAATAAATATTAAACAGAGCGTTGAAGTCAAAAGTAGGATCAAAATTATGTCTCAGGTTATCACTTTAACCCCTACTTTGTGGCGCAACAAAACAAAGTCGCTCAGTACTCGTAAGGTGCTTCCAACTACGGAAGTCCGAATGGAAATTTTAACTCCACTTAACTTTCCAACATCCGTATATTCTAAAGGATCAGTGTGTGCTTTTAAGACATACGGAAGCTGAAGCTCCATTTAGTGCCTCTAAATGGCAGAAGACGCACAAAATGCCACTTGCAGGCTCTAAAGAAGATCTCTCGGCAAAGTTAGTAGGTCAAATAGATTCCAAAGAGGTTGATGTAGGCTTGAGAGTATCAAAATAAACGTTGAATAAAATACTGGGGCCGAAAGTAAGATCAAAATTTCGACTCGGGATGCGACTAGCTTTCCCGGAAATTTGTCCGCTCGGGATCCTTTCTCAACACCGCGACAATCCTCGTAAGATTAAGAACCCGCATGACAGTTTGCGGTGCATACTCGGTGGTTGAATGTTAACGCGCGTCGCTGAGAATTAGTTATCGGGAGGTCTTCTGCCGGGCCCCGGCGATCGGATGTAGCGCGGCCGGCTGAGCCGCTTATAGCCGCTCGTAACGTTAACTTTATCGTCGTTTCGTAGTTCCTTCGCGCAGGGTAATGAATTTCGCATTACCGGGGCTCTGCGTTAGCTCGGACGACGGCTGAGACAGAACTTTATTAACGGTTACGCGGATTTACGGCCGCCAGAGAAGAGCTATCGCACTGCCTTAAAATGCCCGCCCGAGTCTGCAGGTACGAGCGCTGACTTCGAAGTTCAATGCACGGGGTGTCTCGAGCGCGCTGGAAAAGAAGTCTCGAGAAAGCCGCCCGATCAAGAAAATTTCGATACAAAGGATCGAAGTATCCCAACGAAGAAATCACGTGAGTGTCGGTATTGTCAAATCGAAAGCATTTGATCGTAAAGAGTAATTGTTAATTTTCACTCACGACACGACAGAACGATCGCCTCAGATCTTGCGTAGCACGATTTCTTACTACTGCGGTTAATATACCGCGGGTCCTCCCAGTAGTTGTATTATTACTGCAGTCGTGCATTTTTCTTGGGACACACCGTGTATATCAATGTCTTGTTTGCTGGAATTCTGAGGGATGGTACGCCTCGAGAACATGCTTATTTTAATTTGCCGATGGTAAAGTGAGATTTATAGCCTATTTTCACGCAAGCAACTCTTGCATGAACAGAACTGAAGGAAACTTTAAATGTGTAACGGCTACATCGCATCGCGATCGTAAAACGGATAAGACTTCTTTACAGGGCAAGAGGGAGGAAGGGAGAGGAGAAGAGAGAGAAACGAAGGGAGGAGGAAGAGTGGACGAAAATCGAGGCGACGAAACCGATTTTTTTCGTTCGGACAATTTATCATCCGGTTATCTGACGCGTCGATAGCTCGCGAAAAGCGATTTAACGTGCCGCGGCTAAAGGGTGGCCGAAATAACGGCGACGGTGTCGACAGAGACGGGAAGCGCAGGGGTAAATGACTAATCGTCGGCCGATTATCTCGTGACGCAACATTAGACTTAATACACGAACGCTCTCTCCTTGCGTTGCCCCTTCTCGCCCCGTATCCTCCCCCGGAAACGGAATCAGCCGGCGAACAAGGGTTAATAACTCCTTCTCACGCACGTGCGCTGCCCCGGTAATTGCGCCGCTTGGTGGCGGTGCCGCCTCCCCGCTGTCGTCCCGCAGAATTTCATTCCATGATGCGTGCCGATGACACGTAATTTCGGTCGAATTAAAAAGGAAGTTGTTCCATTCTTCGCGCCGGTCACCCGGATAGATAAAGAGCGAGAGAGAAAGGGAGGAAAGCACCACGGACGATTAGCGCGTTCCCTCCTCGCGATCAACGGAAGACGGTTTGTGATGTGTGCGGGAGTGCCTCCGTCAGAGTCGCCGTGTTAGACTATGAGCTCGTCCAAATGCCTTCTGCAGCCAAGATTTTGATCCTACTTTTGGTTTCAATATTTCATTTAATACTATTTTGTGTTATGAAGCCTACAACTTGAATACTATATTCCATTTAATGTCTATTTTGATATTCTGTGATGCCTATATCAGTCTCTTTTGATTTTATTTAACTCACTAATTTTGCCGAGAAGTGTCCCTCGGAACTTACAAATGGCATTTTGTACGTTTTCTATTACTTAGGAGTGTTAGGTAAGAGATTTCAGATTCTACGTGTACTAAACATATTCTTCAGAATATACAGATGTTAGAGAGTTTATATCGAAAGTAGAGCTAAAATTTTGGGATTCATTTTCGCGCCTCATTTCTCTATTTATTGAATTTTACGTGCTTTGTGTATTTTTTTTTAAATTTTCTTTTAAATTCATTCACCGTGATTTTGTCACAAAATAAAGCGAGTAAAATGAACGACAGGCTACCTTTGACCGCTTTTGGCCCTTTCACGTTTCGCTGCAGTCATGTGTGCGAAGTATTTTAATTTCGTGCACTTTATGAAGTTATTATAACAGCATAATATCTTGTGACGTGCTTGTTGAAGGACTTATAATTATGTGTCACTAGTTACATGGAAAGGCTTTCTCTTCCATCCATATTTGGAGGTTGGTTCTTAATCGGTAATCTAACTTCTGAAATTGACCTGAATGCTGTCGTTACAATATTCATCACTGAATTGTAATAAATTGGTGAGTTTCGCCTCGCTGAAAATCACGCAACGCCTCGGCCCGCAAGCCCAGTGGTATTCGGGATCATTACGCAAAATTTATTCCACGGAGATTGAAACATTTAGCAAACCATGTCGAATCGAGTGCGTGGATTTGTATTCATGGCGAGCGATGCGAATTTCTTCCTCGTTGGGGTGAGCTTTACGGCGCATTTTTACGACAAGATATAACGCGGATTACAAGTCGTAAACGGGAAATGGTAGGTCTCTTCCATTACGCGATGCCCGAGAGCCGCGCACATCTATTACTTGATAAAGAGAAACAAAGAAAATAAAAGTAGGAGAAAAACGTAAAACGTTATCAGCCTGAGAGGTTTCCTAATTTCGAAAATTTAAGCGAGTCGAAATGTTCGTTCTACATAGACTGCAAATTCTATCGAGCTTGAAGGGCCAATTAAGAATCTTTCGAGACTTAATACTATACAAACTATACAGTACTTACGGAACTCGCATTAGATTCTAAGTATTCATAGCTTTAAATTACTTGTGATCTTTGATCGAGAACATAATTAATGAAAGATCCATATTTCCTTGTCTGTTTGACAATATTTCTTTTTGCATAAGTGATTACTTCATGAAGGTATAGCTTAATAAATAATTACAGATTCACAAGATTGTAATTATTATTAAATGATGATTATATGGATGTTGGCCTGAATTTCGACTCGAGTTTCTCTTTATTCGCAAGCGAGTTCGTTAAACGCCTGTTTAAGTCGGAAACCTCCTGTATAATGAATGATTTTGCACACCTGAAAATATACGATGCATAGCTAGCCGCTTCTCGACTTCCGAATCCTGCTTCTGACTGCTCCATCGTAGCGCTCCAGATACTCATGGCACTGACACTGACGCTCGCGTACATGCGATGCCGGCGAGAGCTCTCACACACAAGTTAGATATTTAACTTAACTATGAAATATTTTGCTGAAACATTATAATTAAAATATTAAGTCGAATTAAATATTTCAAGAAAATCAAATATATTTCAATGAAATATTTGGATTACCCGATATGGTAAATGATAACTGACGCACCGACATCGTACTCTGCGTTTGTATACGGATATAACGAATGTCTGACTGTTATGATGGCGTTGTTTATTGCGATTTATCAACTATTCAGAGCGACAGACGAGCGACGACGGTTGGCGATTGACAGGAGGTGACTTTGCCCTTCCTGCCGATTGTTTTGGTACGTTCATGCGTTGTATACTTTTTGCGTCTCCGAGTCATTGTGTTTCGAACCGACGAGCCGTGAACATACCGCGACGTGCGAAGTACGTGTATCGGTGCGCTGGTTATTATTCTCATCGGACGATTGAAATATTGAATCGAGCTCTCGTCGCTACCGCGTTAATTAACCACGCACTTTTTCGATTTAACTTCTGAATTTACGCGAGTGTCAGTTGTATAGTGTCAGTGCGACGAGAACATCAGGATCGATGGAGTAAGCAGGAGGCTGGATCGGAGAGCCAGGAAAAGAACGCGGTCAGCAATACGTCGTATATTCTAGGTATGTCAAATGATTTATTTTACATGAGGCTCCCAATTTTATAACGTACGTTCGTTGAATTTATCGAGAATAAAGGGATACGCGAGTTGAAATTTGAGCTCGGTATTTACAGCTTCTCATCATGCAATAAATAATTATAGCTTCATGAATCTCTGATTATCCATCGACATGTATGTATACGTATCTATCTTCATTTCAACCGAAATTTCGATGCAGCGGGGATTGCCATTATTCCAACATGAAATCAAATTTGCAAGGGCCTCTCACTTGGAGATGCTGTCAATAAAATATTTCGGACACCGCAGGAGCTAGTTACGACTGTCGGCAAGTTCGAAGTCTCATAAATTGCACGTCACGTCGGAGAAGGCGAGCTGCATTTTGCCCGTCCTAGTCTGGCGAGGGCGATGTGATAAGTTCGAGAAAGTACTTCACGATGGGTCACTAAAATTGAGTCAACGGCGCTCTTAAGGAGTTTATATCAAAATGTTTAAAATTATACAAGAATTTAACCTAACATTTATCGTAAGATGTACGTTCGTAGTTAAAGTTTCATGCATCGTACATGAGAAATTTAATATTGAACGTCGCAATTTTGCACGCGTAATCTTACGACAGAAACAATATAAATGATCATTATTCCAATAAAGTAGAAGTCACTATTTTATAATAGTGAATGGGTATGGAAACAATTATTTTTTCAAAAATTAAAAGATTTTTTTGTCAATATTATTACAAATAAATATATAGAAAGATTTTTTCAAAGATTAACCTTTTGAGCCATTCGTTTTATTTCTCGATGAAATTTTTTCAAATTTTGCATATAGGAGACTTCAGAATCACTGATTACGAATTTGAAATCACAAAGTTAAAATTAGAAATGGCGAATCTAATATGATCTAATATAAGTTGGCAAAATTAGCAATCTCGTTTTTAGTATTATCTAGAAATAACGACGACATTTCCTCCATATGAAAGAGATATTTGCGTTTTTTACAAGAAACTTACAAATTGAAACATGTTTCAATAGTTCATTGTAAAAAATAGAGCTTACAGAAAATGTTGAGAAAATTCCACTATGGCTCAAAGGGTCAACTCAAGTCGAGCTAAATAGACCATCTTGATGAGTAACACAAACGCAGACGTCATTTTCGACGAAAGATTGAACTTTTCTAGAATCTAGACTCCAGGCTCTGACTAAGGGATTCTACGCTTAAGTTTACTGGTGCACCACGGTTGGCGTGACAGCAGCACGGTTTGCAAAAGCGCAATGTTGCAATGCGGCGCGTTACATAACGAGCGAATTGCACTGAGACACTGAGACATACGAGGAACCTATTGCTATGTCTAACTTGCATTCGCAACGCGAGGACAGGGCGTTTACCTTTGAGCGGGCAGCCGTGGATTAAACCCGCTAGACACCTTAATTCGATCGACGGAAGTGAAACCGCGACACTCCGCACGGCGTGAGGAGGCTCCGTTTGAGCGCTTGGAACCACTTTGATCCCTCGCGAAGTCCGTCCGCAGGTACACAAATCGTCCTCCCGCCGTCTTTGTGCTTGACGCTTTTGCAATGTCTGTTTCTGTCCTTCGTCTCGCGACCGTCGTCCCGCGATAATCGCCAAATATAGAGTAACGCTATCAGGCTGACGCGAGACATGAGGAAGCGGATGTTGAGCCGGGAGCGGTTATTGACGCGAAACTGGCGAACTGGAAACCGATATTAGCACAATTTCGCGAAAACATCTCCTACAAGGCGAAGTTCGGATCTGTTAATATTTAGTTCGGCTAAATTTCCAAAGTCGGCAATCTTGCAACTTCGTCTAAATATTGGAACCTAAATATAGACTCTCCTTTCAACGAAAAAGACTTAGAGATCCGGAAAGCTTTTTAACTATCAGCCGCTTTTCCTATCTGTTTTTTAATTCAAACGAGGAGACCAATAATGTGATTACAGTTGACACAAATATCACGCTAAGGCAACGGACTATATCTGGCTCAAACTTAATCAGCTTTATGATCAGCTTAATGTGATCTGATTGTCATTTCCGCGCGATTTAGCAGACATATTTTTCCGGGATACTTTTGTTACTTTGAGAAGAAATGCATCTGTGCTAAATCTTCTAAAAATAAACCTGGCCGCTTTCGACAATTATAACATTTGGCTTGCCTTCGCTTGCAATGACATGCACAGCATCAATCTGCGCAATTACACAGTTTCAATGTGCGCGGAGACGTTTTGATATAAGATACGATTGTTACTAGGACATACATGTAAACTTTCTCTCGTAATAATCGAATTATTAGAGCGGAGTCGGACTTGGCTAATTGCCATGCGGATGGAAAATCATCGCAAGTAACACGAGCGATATAATAGACTCAAACATCGCTAATTCTATTATCCCGTTATCGACTTTATCGGAAACAAGCCCGGAACGTTTATGGAAACCGAGCGGATCTGACGGAGTGTGACCACACGATCGAGCTACGATGCCTTAATGACACGTAACAAATGCAATCAGGAGAGATTCTCGCTTCACTTCGCGTTTCGCTCAATTAACTTTTTTTCCGATTGCCGCCAATGGAGTATTCGACGTACTCAAGAAACGGAGGGATAAAGGGAAAAAAGTTCAAATAGAGACGCAGTAGATGTACATAAACAATGAATGCTGAATTAGAAGACGTGGGAATAGAGGGAAAAAGAGAGAGAGAGGGGGAGGGAGAGAGAGGGAGAGGGGAGAGAGAGAGAGAGAGGACGGTGGGACAAGTTTGCGCAGGATTTATCGCGGTTTTATGAACTCGCATTTGGAATCCTCGGGCACAAAGCGCGAGCGTCAACGTCTACACATTCAAGTGGAAATTAGCACCCTCTTGCTTTACCTTGATTCCGCCGTACTCCCATCGCGAACTGCCGCTTTCTCGTGTTTGTTTTATTTCCATTCTTAAGCCGAAAAGTTCCGCGATGAATCTCCATTATATCGCGAACGGGACGAGATTTATTGCGCGATCGACGGCACAGTAAACCGACCGAAATAAATAATGCTCAGGCATAATCGTAATTTATTTTTTAATCCTCCCTTATGCCCCCCCAAAAATTTCCTGGTAATGTTAAATTGCTTTTGAGGCTTATTGTATCTTTTTCAATTACAGGAGAGATTCTCGCTTCACTTCGCGTTTCGCTCAATTAACTTTTTTTCCGATTACCGCCATTGGAGTATTCGACGTACTCAAGAAACGGAGAGATAAAGGAGAGAAAGTTCAAATAGAGACGCGGTAGATGTACATAAACAATGAATGCTGAATTAGAAGACGCGGGAATAGAGGGAAAGAGAGAGAGAGAGAGAGAGAGAGAGAGAGAGAGAGAGAGAGAGAGAGAGAGAGAGGACAATGGTGACAAGTTTTCGTAGGATTTATCGCGGTTTTATCATAACAAATACAAATTTCATATATTGTATTTTATTTTTCCTTAGAAAAATTTTAAATCTCTCAAAGAAAATAGTAATAAAAATAAAAAGAAATCTAGATGTGCTTAAAAGAAACTCACTCTGGGGAGAATCGCGCAGCCATTTTAAGTCACCACTGAAAAGATTACAGCGAAGCATACGAAGATCCATCTATCGTAATGAGCACATGAAAACTTTGAATCACATTGATTAAACCGTTCGTTGCATTTTTATACAAATAGGAAAGTCTTGTATATTATACAGGGTGTTCCCAAAAGGTGGTACCAAATTTTAGGGGTATGGTATGTAGTACTCGTTAAAACAAACCAAAAACTCTTAATGAACAGTACTCCGAAAACCTTTTATTTCCGAGTTATGAAGCATTTTGTTCTGTGAAAAATAGAAAATAAATTAAATCTACAATAAATGTTCAATGTGCCTTCGGCTCATGTCAATACACATTTCGGCATGTTTCGTCATTGAAGGTCAAAGAGTCCAGGTTTATTTCGTATTTGTTGACAACAGTTTCCAAGTCTCTTAGTCAGTTAATTCACGGACGCCCGTATGTGATCACCTAATTACGCAGGGATTGTTGTATTCAACTTTGGATTGTGGACTGTGTCTAGTTTTGTGTTATCTGAAAAATGGTTAATTTTTACACAAATTCTGAAATGACAATAGATGAATTGACTCAGAGAATAGAAAACTGTTGTCAACAAACCCGGAATCTTTGAACGTGTTCGATTTCAATGAGGAGACGTGCCGAATTGTGTGTTGAAATGGACGGAGAGCACATTGAATATTTATTGTAAATTTTAGTTATTTTCTATTTTTCACAGAATAAAATGCTTCATAACTCAGAAATAAAAGGTTTTCTCAGTACTGTTTATTTTTTTGGTTTGTTTTAACGAGTACTACATACCCCTAAAATTTGGTATCACCTTTTGGGAACACTCTGTATTGGTTAAAAAAAGTTTAGTTCGTATTGGTTAAAACACTCTGTATTGGTTAAAAAAAGTTTAGTTCGATTTTTCAGTAGAATTTGACTTTATTGTGTCTAATAAAAACATTCTCGTTCACTAATTGCTAGTTGAACACTTTCAAAGATATAAATTACAACGTCTCGAGGGAACCTACGTGCAATTTAGAGTCTTGCTCGCTTTCGCTCGTACGTGGTTAGTCCTAGATTGCGATGGGTTTGAACTAACGCGAGAAGCGGGCAATTTTCAAGCTGAACAACGGGCAGCAATTAAAAAGCAGATAGTCGAACACGGGATCAAACGTTGTCGAACACGGCCATCAAGGATCAACAAATCCTTTGCGGCTTACCATAGCTTACGACTTTAGACCGTCATATTAATCTCAAACAACCGTCCCTAGTGCGCCTCAGAGGCGGCATGAATATGTATGCGCCACATAACCACCGGGCGGACCCTCCGTCGAGTGGCAAATCGTGAGTAGCTCCCGCTTCCAAACCAGAGCAGTAGGATCAACCAGCTAAATTGCAGACATCGGCTGCGCTGATTAGGTGGAATCTGGCCGAAGTGACCAACTCCGCGTTCCCGCAAATGTTGATCGCGTTAGAACCAGTTTGATTGTCTCGTCGTTCGACCGTCGCCCAAGTATTCCAAACTTCAGACAACCTGAAATTGGTTCTAATCTCGGTCATTTGAATCAGTGCCGCCATAACGAGTCAAATATTGTAAAGCTCGTCGCGTGCTGCGACGTGTTCCACGTGTCCCGCGAACACTGATCACGTTAGGAAATTGAGGAAACGTACGCATACAGAAAAGCACATGCTGCATTCTAATAATAAATATTATTTGTCTCGAGTATTTCATAAGTTTATATATCCGCAAGTCTGTCACAAGCTCATCATAAATATCGAACTTGTTTAAAATATATTCTGAATCCTAGCAAGTTTAGCGTGTCAATCAAGAATGTTAAATTAAAAGAAATATCCGATTTACTCATTACCGAGCCAACTTTTTTCCCGATAAAAAGTTTTATGATATTCTTGTAGAAAGAATAAATTTTTCTTTTGCGTGTATAATAATGAACTTTCCTCAAATTTGTCATGAGTAAATTTTTAAACTATTATCAAGAATTAATATTCTTTGTTGAAGGTAACCAAAAAAGGAGGAAAGAAAACTGAGTAATCACTTTTCTTAGAAGTAGAATGATATTTTTCTCTGTCTATATTCTCGATTATTAACAAAGATATTAAAGGCTTTTAAGATAATCAACTAAGCGTTAAAAATCGGCTAAATAAAAGTCTGCGACGTAAGTGCACAAGCTTAAGTAATTAAAAAAGATGTAGATAAAAAGACACACATACATATACATCTAATACACACGAGAGGTTTTTAATATTTACTTGTTACTTTTAACTCGTTATTTTTAACATTTACTCGAAATTTACTCGTATATTACATGTTGACAAATAATATCATATAAATATATCATATAAATATATGATCAAGCTGATTAATAATCAGCGGAAAGTTTCGTACATTTGATTCTGTTTCCTCGAGTGTCATTCAAAGCATTATAGAACACGCGTAAACGTCCACCAAAAACACGCGATTAATCATGTTGAATCGGGACACCCTTTTATCGTGTTCGTTTGTCTGACCAGGAACATCACGCCCTGAAAAAAAAGAGCAAGCGTTGTGTACTTGCAATGCTCAAGAGTCACGCTACGCTGCTAAACAATTCTATTTCATTTAATCATAGAGCGGTAAGTCCCGAAGCAGTCTCTTCCTACGAGGTTGCATAATACAGAATCGATTTGCTGTCGCGAGATGACTAGCATTAGCCACAGGACATAATTCAGGGCACTCCCCTACCAGGATCACTCTCAGTCAGACACTTCAGCTTGAATTTCTGTCTGTGTCGGTTGGATACTTAATAACAGGGTGTCTACCAGGATAAGAGAATTAAAAAAAAGAACCTCTGGAATTCACGGAGAATCTTTCTAACCGGAGAGAAGTCGGGGAATTTGATCGAGACTCGGGGAATCTATTAAAACTATCTGCTTAAAGATTTTGCTTTTATTTTGGGAGCGATTCTGAGTCTCAGTATGAAGGTCCTTTACAGTTCCCCGGTATCTTTCCCCAATTTGACATTTAGAACTTGACTTTCTAGTTTTTTTCCCTTGTAATCCGAGGAATGTAGAGGGGGCACTATGAAACCCATATACTTAACAAACTCATTTCAAATTTGCATCTAAGGACGTTCCTATTTTGTCCGAGGATTTGGGTGAAAATGCTTGGAAAATCGGAGGATTTGCGGGCAATTGCTTCTTCACCGTCTGAATAGACATCCCGAACAACGTCGCGTGGTAAACGTCGATCGTTACTTTGGCTTAGGTTTGTTAGGTTTCTTTAAAAAAATTAGTGATCTGTTTCCGCGACAAAATACATTTGGTTATTCTTAACAATTTTGCTATTAATTTTTCGCAAAGTTTCACATCTTTCCATAAACATGCGAACATTAACACAATCAATATTGATTACATTACCGAGATATTTAGATCAATTCTGGTCAAGATATCAGATATAACATGCTTTTATCTCATACAATTATATTTATTAAATGTATATACAGAGTAAGTATATTTATTATTACAGAGTAATTATATTTATTAAATGTATATACAGAGTATCTCAACTCGATTTCACAATCTCTTGTGAGGGCGTAGAGCGGGTTGAGATGAATTCAAAAATCCGATACCTTTCTACGATATTCGCAATAACTATCGAGATATAAGTATAATTATCGAAAGAAAATTAAACTATAATAGATTCGTAAATGATGACGTTCAATATGATTGATAAACTGTAGTGACGACGTCTGTCGTCATACACTTGTATATTAGGTCAAACTGAACGAAAAAATCCTATCATTTTGCAAATACGTAGATTTTTAATTATTAAAGAAGATTAGTGTATTATCGCGCAAAATCGTGGAACAATTCTCTTTCATTAATAATTAAAAATTTACATGGTTATTTACAAGATAGTAGAAGATTTCCCGTTTAGTTTGATCTAATGTACACGACGGCAGATGTCATCTACCATATCATGCATGATTATTCACCAATCTTCTACAATTAATATCTCGATCATTATTGTGATTTGCGCAAAACGGTATTTTTTGCTCATTTCAACTCGCTTTACGTCCTCGCGAAAAATTGTGAAGCCGAGCTGGGACAATTTGTATATAAATCTTTTTGTATTTAAACTTATTATTATTCGCACGCTTCGTGTTTTTGACTCACGTCGCTTCGCGCTCTGCAACTTTTATCGCGGCTGCTTCCGGCAGGACGCACTGCTTTTTTCAGTTGGAATTATCAAGTTTCTAGCTCGTCAGCCGTTCGCGAAGTCGTTTACATCTCTTGAAATTCCAAAATTCCGGATTATAAACCGCCGACACGATGGCACCCCCTTAATATCACCATATAGAGAGATAGAGAGAGGAGAAAAAAGGAGAAAAGGGGGCAAGAAGCGCGCTCCATAGTTTTGGAAAATCACTTCGGCATACAGTGCGCGAACAGGAGGGCGAGCGGCCGCGAGGGGGAGGGGGACTCGTATTTTCCGCTCGATTTCTCGCGGCTTATCGATTGCGCCACCTCTCGCGGAAGAAACACGGCGTGCATTTGGCCGGGCTTTAAGAGTTCGTTCAACATCGTTTTAATAAGTCTCCTAAACGCCTCGGTTATAACTGGGCGTCGGTGGTTTGCGTTTGGCAAGGGTTCAAAACGAGGACTGTGCCGTTAATGGCGCAAACACCGCAGTAGCGCTATGAATAATGGGTCCAGCTTCCGTACGCCTCGGAACAAACGTAAATGCAAAAAGATGCGCGTCGCTGCATAAGGACGCTGTAGACTTTCGGAAAAAATACGCGACCATAAGTCAGGTTTTCTTGGAGCGACGAGGTTCGAAGTGTGAGAAGCGTCCAGCGGGAATTTTCTGAGAATAGCGTAATAAATGTGCCCGCGCGCGCGCATTCGCGCATAGCTCCGTAATAAATGCAATGGAAAAACTTTGTGTACGTCACGAATGCAAAATCCACGTTAGCTTCACGATGATACGGTGTTCGTCACTTTTTGCATTGCACAGAGGAGACTCATTACTTCTCTCGTCGACGCATCTTAATAGTGAAAAGTTTTAATAATTTAGAGATATTCTTATGCAGCGTCCCGATGTTCTCCGAGAATAATGTATTGGAATCAGCAACGTCGAGTCGAGTTAACAACCAAGAAACTTCACGTTTATTCAGGATGAAAACGCGAATAAAGGGAATTTAACTAACGGAACGTCGTGAACGCGGTGAACGCGCGAATTTTTCGCGACGTAGCCGTTAATATTTCGAGACGCGCGACTTCGACCCGGATCTTTCAGGATCCGTGGAGTCAGCTGCCCGAAGTGCGAATCTTTGCACAGCAAACTGACATGGTATTCGCTCGTCCATGATTTGTCTACATTAACCCATAAATAATTTCGTTTTGTTCACTTCCTCCCAGAAAAGATTATAACTAAATTATTTATGGGCAAATGTGGACAAATCGTGAACAAGCAAATGTCATGTTAGTTTCGTAAAAATTTGCATTTTCAGCCAGCTAACTTCCCAGACCTAGACTTTTCGGTTCTTTCGGTTGATTAGGTCGGGTGTGAAGCTTGGAATATTCACACCTCCGCTGCGATCACGCGCGAGCGCTACTATTATCTTCGACGTCTCTCCCCCTCTGTCTTTCGCTCTCTTACTCTCTGTCTGATTCTCTCTCTCTCTCTCACACATGCACGCGCTGCTGGTAAGAAGATGCTTTGTGTCAGGGATAAAGCCAGCCAATATACACCCAGCGGTCCGTGATTTTGGAGCTTGTCTAGCACCCGCTATAGAACCCTGCTCTTTATGCTCTGCCTTCCGCGTAAATTCTACCAGAATTTCGCCACCTCCGCCAGATTCCAGCGTAGTTTCGTCCCGCCCGCTCTACGTCTCTTTCTTCACAGGTCGTCGCTCACCCTGATATATATATTTCGTCCCACCTTCTTCGTGAAGTGATTCTCAAAGCATACCTTTCGAGGCTGCGCCTCTGTCCATCTAACTCTCGCCGGCTTCGTCATCCAGCTCGGGCAGACGGGCGTTCGAGCGAACGCTTTGACCGCCTCTGGAATTCCCTCTCGCTCACCAGCTCTTTACCTCGCTAACGGTGTCGGTCGGTCGGTTACCGCTCTTCCCTTTCCGCATCGGTTCTTAATACATTCCAGCCGGAAAAGCGCGAGGCAGCCGAACTCGCCGCGCTCGTGTTCGCCTTGATCTTCCTCATGGCGTTACACGCTAGGTTTATCTAACGTGCGTCGGCTTTACCTACGGTTGGCAGCAGGCCAACGTACGCGGAGGCCGCGCTCTAAACGCCACCGGGATGGCGAAGTCGGATGGCGGAGGGTAACAAGAGACGTTTGCCTGGAAAGACGCTCGAGAGCACCTCGAGAGCACGGCGTGTGAATCCACGTGGTCCAATTTTCCTAACCTCTTGGTACACTAACTAACAGTTAAATCATATGTCGATCTTTTTTTTTCCTAAATTAAACCAGGACAGATATATGATGTTGGCTAGCTTACTAAGAGGTTAGTAAGATCGTGCACGCGAAGTAATCGCTCGTCGTCGTAAGTGGAATCGAAATTGCTGAGTGTCCAAATTTTGCGCGTCCAAGTTTTCCGACGCGCATGGAATATCCTTTCGACGCAAAACCCGTGCGCGGTCGCGGCTCTCCGAGCCACGACCTGATTCCGCGCTCGCTTCTGGGTCGCGCACTTTAACCTACTTGACGAAGCGGGTTGCACCGCGAGCTATAGCACGAGGGCGATCTCCAATCGAAAATCGCGCCATGCCAGCCAACCACTGAGCTTAGATAGTGCTCCTTCGATTCCTAGCGATTTCAAGCGGGTCCAATATGCGGGGGTAGCGAAGAGACGTGGTTATCTCGTCCTACGACCGTCTAATATAGTCGTGTCGAACGAGAGAGATATAAAAAGACGTCTAGGGTGAGGAGCGACATTTAAAAGTCGCGTTGTCGTCGAACGACGCGCTCTAGTCGGCATAGTCGGCACGTTCGGCATTAGTATCAAAATTTCACTGTGTAATAATGGCCGCGTCGCCTGCGGATTATTCCGCATTAAGTGATACGGGCCGTTCCGAGTCGAGATTTGATCTTCTTGCCATCTGATTGCGAGCGCTTTGTGAGGAACGGATTGGACCGCGCAGTCCGCAACAGACAAGCATGATCTGCGCGAAAACCGTGTGTGTGTGTGTGTGTGTGAGAGAGAGAACTTTGGTATCGTCCAGCTCCCGTATGCGAGTACCTTGATGGAGATCCACCCTTTGCGCCTCAGCCAGGTGACTGCCTGGAGCCGCGTTTGCGCAAAGCACGGGCTGCCTTACTCAAATTGGGTGACCACCTCGTATGTAGGTAGCGACGCTTTCGTAAATCATGAACGTTCCATGCGCCATGACGTCAACGAAGAGCGGCACTATTCGGAATTCTAATGTATCCCGTACGACCGAACTAGAAGACCGCGACTATAGAACTTGCCAAGTCGCGCACGATCACCTTGTTTCCAGACACTTTAATTTGTAGTCTCATATATTCACATACTGCATTATGCACACATATACGTTACACTTGAATATGAAAATATGTCGTTACCAACTGGCTATAGTTATACAGGAAGAAAATCCAACTGAGAAAGTTGTGATTCTTGAATTTTTGTTTTACCAATAGATAGTCAATACTCCACGGAAAAAAAAATTTGGTTATAAAAATTTGGTTAATGCAAAATATTTGCATTAACCAAATATCTAGTCGAATATGAACGATCTAGAAATTCAGATTGAAGTAATCCGAATTCTGTTTAAGTCAACCAAAAATCTTGTCACCTTAAGAATTCGGGTTACTTCAATCTGAATTTCTGGATTGTTCATATTCGACCAGATACTTGGTTAATTCAACCAAATCTTTTTTCCGTGCATTCTACGTGAGACGAAAAGTTCCAAGTCTTATGGGCGCCGAAAATTAATTAAGAAACAGTTTCTATTTTTCATCAGTTACGCTATTTTTCACTAGTTGCAGCTTTCTTATCCATTTTTAAGGGCTAAGCTTGTTGATGAATATCTTCTTTCCTTGAAAAGAAGAAAATTGACACCGTGTTTGACTATTTTTGAACGATCGCGAAGAACTTCAGTGCTATCTATATTTTCTAAATTATGGGTCAAATTTTCACTTCATTTTTTTCGAGACGTACTTCACGTGGATTCGATTATTCCTGCATTACTATGACCAATCGAAAAATGGCCCAGTCCCGCGGGTATATTTCAATCGGAATATTTGCAGTCGAAACGCATGACTCGGAATATTTTTCGCCCACGATTTTTACGCTTTTTTCTTGTTTCTCACAATCACGTTGATGGTGTTGTGATATTTTTTATTTTAAGTAAAACTATTATTTTAAGTAAATAGTAGCTTTGATGGAATACGTAAATAATATATACGTGAAGATGTATATAAAGAATCCCTTTTTTTGAGCCATATCCGGTGTGTTTTTTTTTTTCTCTTTTTTCGTTCAACTATTTCAATTTTGCACACTTGGGATCACGTTTGAATAGTTATATTTTCCGCTGCTGGTGTAAGCTCGCAGATATGACTTCGACGTTCGGCTATATTTAATGGCCGAATAAACGATCGATACGCGCTTCGATAAGCGATTCGGAAACAGACGGCAGTGGCTCAACGGCTGTCTGCCGGTATCGATACGTCGGGATTTAACGTCGATGTCAAACGCTCGAAATTCGTCCTTGCTGAACCCGGTGCCGGTTAGGCTTTCCATGTGCAATACATCAGCCTTTATTATGTCTGCGCCGAATGTCCATCGGTTATGTGGGGGCGTCGCGCTGACGCGATGTCACTCGTGAAAAGTTTTACCTCTACTCGTTGTTACATTTATACGTTTTTCCGTCTTACACCGAGCGCGCGCCTCTGTTTTTCAACCGTACGAGGATGATGTAGACCGAATTGCAAACTGTCCACAATGGATAGTGCGATAACATTTATTTTTCATTAAAGAATTTTTTATTAAAGAATGATTGATCTTGATTCACTACGAAATATTTGCTCATTACTGATATACAGGTTGAGTCGTAAATCACCGTTTTGAAATGTTATTTGTGAAGAAATACGCAATAGACTTTTCTAATTCTGTTCTTGTCGTTTACGGATACTGTAATCGTGTGAAATTTTGTATTATTACTGTAATAACTCAGAAAAAAGATTCTAAATTTGAATGTTCTTTTCACTGATATTGTAGCCTTGTATAAAAAGAAGCAGGAGAATCTGCTATAAAATTTGTTCATAAATTACACTTCAAAAATTGGACAGAGAAAAAATTACACGGAGGAAAAATTGGATTGTATAAAGTTTGCGTGTGGTTGTAATGAACGAACCAACGCGTTTTTGTTGAAACGAAGTTTCCGGTTTTTAGAACCAAATTTGGGTCATAATAACTTCAGGAATTCTGTGCTCTTCGATCAAAACGCGCCAATTTGTTCGTCAAACATCAAACTTCACGTTCGTACAACCTCATTTTTTCCTCCGCGTAGTTTTAAGTGACTTATAACTCAATTTGTGCGCGAGACATTTCTGCATGTCGATGTCTTGCTTATATTACTGCTGATAGCAAAGAATTTCGCATTTCAACACTCGTTCCTTTAAATCTACTTAGAGACTTTATGTAAATACCATCTAAAATAAGGAAAATTACGTTGTTGTATTCAACAACGAGATCTTTCCGTATTCTATTCGGCAATCACATCTGAGAACCGCGATGTGGCTTTGATCGGCCGTAATCTTCGTGAAAAACTTGGCGACAATTTTGCTCACATCTAATCTTCTCATTCGTATCCTCTTTATTCCGCACGATTATCTTAATACAATTGATACGCGCTACAACGCTCAGCTCAATCAGCCAACTTCTCATCTTGCGAAATCGACGTCGCCCATGCATGCCTATCCCCGCGATTCAGTAAGCTCCGTCGATCTATCGCCGTATCGCTTAATCTGTGCAGAAGCACCGTCGTACCCGCCGAGTGCCGTGACGTCGGTGTTCCTCGTCGTCTTCGTTGCATTAGCCGTGCACGAGCGACCATAAGCGAGCGCGCACAGAAACGCCGCGAGCGAAGCGGCCGCCTTTCGCTGTCGTTCCTCAGGGTAACCCGTTTAATTTCCTGAGTTAATGCGCGACTGAGTGTCTGCCGCGAGCGTCGCGCGATCGCGATTGCAGCCAGCCGAGCATCGCCGCGTAATGCATCTCGCAGACGTTGCCTCTTCCGCAGGAGCAAGACTCGTGGACTTTGCCTCGCGGAAGGCAGCGTTTGATTTACGGCATTTATCGTGGGTGCGGCCGCGTGCAGCGCGCATCGACTTTTTCTCCCCGGAAGAAATTAACGTTGCGTAGGGATTTAAACGTGTACGTATGCGCCATTAAACGATAAAGGCCGGCTGCGTAAACGCGCGACTCGAAGGTGGCAAGAACGGAAACGTACCGTTGCTGCTGAATCATCGAAATCAATCGTCTTACCGTTATCCTAGTCCAGATCACGTGGAAAGACGCTCTCTAAGGTACAGTCAGTGTATCCCACATTGAAATGCTATACTGATAACTGGTGGTTTAGTTACAAGTCAGGCATTGCAATCAGTAAACCTCCTTGAAACGAGATCAGTCAGTAGTAGCGACTAGAGTCCTCAAATCAAAGTTGGGACAGCGTGGTTTCTGATTAAAAAAATAACTACAATCACGATAAAGAAATGACTATTTTAAGTTACGGTCAAGAAAATTATTTCTTTCTTGAATTCTAATATAATGTCAGTAGTAACAATCTTATATACATATTGCTATTTTCGCGTTGGAACGACTAAAAACACAGTCGAGATAAAAAATAACTGTAATATTTGTTAGATCAATCATTTTTTCTTTTAGCGCGGGGATTATTCGCGTTTATCTTCGCGGCGGCTCTTTTCTTAACCTAACCGTACTGTATCCGTCGTAACAACGGATACTCACCTGATGTGTTCGGCTGACAGCTGCTCATCATTGGCACTCAAGCAGGATCTGCATCCTGCGGGATAACCGCGCGAGTGATTATTCATGCCGCAACGTCACCGCGAGAATGCTATCTATGGTGCTGCTGCTGCTGCTGCTCCTGCAGCAGCAGCAGTAGCAGCAACGGTGGTCGGTGAACCGAGGGCGGGTATGTTTTATGCAAGCGATTGATTTTAGCTTTGCATTACGAGGCGACCGAGGGAGGAAGGAAGGTCGAGGGAGAGAATGATGGAAGGCAAGTCCATTGTGAGGCTGGCAAGAATCGGGCAGATAAAGCGAAGAAAGGGAGAGGACTCGAAGACGCCGCGAAAGAAAGGAAAGGAGAGAAAAAAAGGATGCATTAAAATGCTCTCCGCCCTATGTGAAATCGATGGCGCTCCGCCATGTCCCTTCCCTTCGTCTTATTTGCATTCGCGGCCTATAAATCGTCGCTCTGTAATTTATTCATTTTGGCAATGCCTTTTACGACTTTCTTGAATATTGCCCTACGCCCGACATCGATATGCGTTCGCGGTGCATAATAGAGGATCTCCTCGCCGTGCGTCTGCTCTGTGATTCATAGGAGAATCACTGGAATTCGCTCCGGAATAATGTATATTTTACTCCGACGAAGTAGCGACGGAAACATTTCGCGGTAATTTAACGCCGATAATATCGGACAGATGTAGACCGGGCCTTATCCCGTGTTGACGCGACACGTGTGTGTTTTGTACCAAATAGTTCGCCCTCTCTTTTTTCAGCCGTGTGTTTGACCCAGAAACGAGCTCGCGGAAGTTGGCGCGTAACTTTTTCGCCGTGCATATAATTAGATGCTCGCCCGGTAACAAGCTCCTGTTGTTTTCGGTAATGCTAAAGACTGAGATAATTAGTGCAATACGTATAACGAGGCCCCGGCTGCACGACGGATGGTGCCTCGCTCGCCGGGGCCACGCCGGATAGTCCTGGTTGGACGTCAGCCAAACTTAACTGGGGTAAGAACCGGATTCTCTGCGTCACCCACGGTCTCGGGACTCCTCTCTTTGTGACATCTGCACGTTTCGCTTCTCGCCCCCGGAGACCTAACACGTGGCAGGCTATTGTGTCTACGTCATCCCTCTGGAAGTGTTCGACAAGAGAGGAAGGTGCAAAAACACAAGCGTGGATTTGTTCGATCGCTGAGTCGCGTCGCTGATAAGACCGCCGCGCTCTGACGCGTTTTACGCGATTAACTCGAAATCACGCCACAGTCGATTTGCCGTATGCGGCAATAATAAATTCATCAAACGTCAATATAGAACGCAAATATGAAAATATATGTATGTATTACATACATGTGTTATAGAACGAGGTACACACATAATGACGCGGAATCCCCGCGACACATTATGACGACTAAATAAAATCGATCGGCAGCGAAATGGAGGAATACGCTAGGGAAATTTAAATTCACTAAATATGATATTATGATGAGATTTTAACGCGTTTGTGAGATTAGGTTAGTATCGACGGACGATAAAAACGGCTACAACGAAGGTAAACATTGCGATTAAAGGCAGAAACGGAATTTTCGTCTCTTACCGGTGAAAATAAAGTGGGGCGTATCCTACTTTTAGCATTGTACTTTCTCAAAGTGAACCAGTAAAAAGGTTTCTAATTGGATCAATAAAGAGAATTATTTCATTAATAATCAGTACTTACTGTGTTTCAGTGAAAACGTTTCCGCTTTATTGCTACGTCTTGTATCATTGACACTATCTGTGTTTGCAAACTATATGAATAATGGAAAGAGGCGCTACTATTAACTGATCCTTTTAATGAGATTTGACTGCACAGTGCTATGTATCTAAAAAAATATAATCTTATCCTTCGTCGAATCCCTTGAGTTTTGGACGATTCTTATATGTGGCTTAAAGAAATTCTTTTTAAGCCAAATGAAAACTATTCTAGTATTTTTAAAGTTAAATGAACTTCGTCTTTTGTTATTTAATCTTGTTCTCTCATATTGCGCATTAAAGAGCATTCAGGTAAAAACGCTTTCTAAAATACAGTCAGTGTATTATCCATTGAAATGCTATACTTATAATTGATGATACACTTAATTGAACTATCAGTTATAAGTTTTATACTGCAATCAGTAAACTGTCGCTGAAGAGATTAGTTAATAGTAGCGACTGTTTCCATTATTGATGCGCTTTGCAAATACAGACGGTGTCATTGCACGCAAAGTACACGAAAGCTGTTAATTTCATCGTTACAAACGCAGAAAGTTGGGCGTGGTACAACGTGTAACAAGAATTTATGAAATCTTATCTCCACTGATCAAAATCAGTGAGATACTAAACAGAGTAATAAAATGGGTGTGTTTCTGTTGAAAATAATTCGTAAATGCTCACAGATAATCTGAAATGGATCACTTAATTTATAGTAATTTTGATTTCGAAATATTTTATTAATTCAAATTTTTTTAATTCAATACAGATTTAATCAGGAACATTTTTACTGATTCACTTTAAGAGAGCATTTTTCTCTTGATTCAAAAGGAGGAAAAAGTTGGAACGATATCTAGTAGATTCCTAGGAATTAATGGTCTACTTCATTAGAAAAGAGGAATACTGTTCCGTAAAAGTTTAAAGTGTTTTTTCGCTTAAAATATGGGATTACAGGAAATAGCACCTTGCAATTAGAGTTCTTTTTTTGGGTATACTTATAATTAAACCACCATTTAAGTACAACACTTCAGTGAAGCACGCACTGTTTGTGTTTTAGAGGGTGCTCTACCCAAGTGTGTTATTTGGCTAAATCTTTTCTTACACGTTTTTTTTACCTTTTTAAATCGCATCATTTAATATAAAAAGCATATAAAATCATAATTTACACGTTTTAAACGCGTTAAGTGACGTGACTTAAAATATGAAAGGAACGTGTAAAAAGAACTAGAGCTAAATTACACGTTTAATGTGCATTTAAAGATAATACGCTAGAATGCGCAGTGTAGAGACGTGAGAATGCATTGCGAGGGTAAACCGAGACGCGTATTCTCGACTTGCGTCAGCCGCTGAGAACGCCCGGGGAGTCGCTTCTGCCGTACTTCGGTCTAAAGGAGCAGCTCGGCGGAGCCGGTGGTTCTCGCGACGCATCCCGATTTTGCGGGATCGCCGAACAAGAAGACGGAAGCTTCACCATCAATTAGTCAGACGTCGGTGCGGTGTTTGTGCGCCTATCTGCTGGCGGGACCTCGTTGGGATTTGCACTTGAATGCCCATGAATAATCATACGAGGGCATGATCGATCGCCCGTGAATCAGACACCGACGACGGCTTCCGTCGTCGTTCCGATTCATCGCCGATTTGACATGCCGCGTCTCTGTTCATGATGGTACATCGATCCACTGTGACGTGCACTGTAAAGGGCAGAACGAACGGGGCGCGATTTACTCGTTTTCCTGGTCTCGCCATTGCATCTGCGGTCTACGCTTCTACGATTGACGCACTCTCTAAAGTACAATCAGTATATATTCATCACTGAAATGTATGCTGTAATAACTCATAACTGATAGTTTAGTTTTAAGTATAGCACTGCAATCTATAGCAGTGAAATCTAACTGGAAGGATCAGTAACGACTTGGAGTTCCTCAAGTCAGAGCTGGAACATCATCCGCCATTTGTAGGAAGCAAGTAAGTGAGTGAGAGAGAAAAAGAGAGAGAAAGAGAAACTGCATGCGTGTTTCAGTCTTAGAGCTTCTCTCTCATTCCTACTAGAGTTTTTCTCTCACTTCTACTTGCGTCATCTCTAAAATAATTTTATAACGATCGGCTGACCGTTTCAATTTTCCGGCTTAATATTTCATTACTCTCTGGCTGGCTTAAGGGAGAGTTGAAATCGTACCTCGCCAATCGTACCCGATTCTTTAAAATATTTCCAACAGGCACAAAATAAGATATAATCTTATGATGAAACCTTTTGTTTATACTTCTTATTGTCATAATTTATTTCTCGTTTTTACTCGTGAATATCGTTCGTGTTCAATAATAATAAAGAAATGAATGAGGCAAAATTTAGGAAGCCGGTACGGGCAACTCTCCCTTATTATCGCAAATACTGTATTACCACCGTCGTATTTACCGGGACGTCGGTTAAAATGACCCCGCATTATGTAGCCGAGAATCTCGTTTACGTGACGAAGTCGGAACTGTTCTTTTACTTACTTCGCGGCCTGCCACGCATGTTCGTCCGCTCTTTTCTCATGTCACACGAACGGAAAGTCGGCGAGCCCAGCAAATTGAATTACTTCGCGTTTACTTAGGCGTCTCGGCAAACTCCTCCGGGGAGGTGAAAGTCTTTTCTTCGTTCTACGTGAGTTTCCGCATTCGCCATTTCCTCCTGCCCCCGCCTGCCCCCATCTTCCCCCAACCCATCCGCTTCCCGTCGTCGTCGAGCCACCAGCGCGAGCGTCACGGCATTTTTAATGATCGCGCGGCAGAACGCGAAGGTAAAACGCGCGACTCGCACGAGAGAACCGCGCTCGCGCGCGACGCACCTTCATAAATCACCGAAAGTTCTCGCATTCCCTCCGCTCCGTATTTTACGATGCGGTTAGGCGAACGCGCGTGTTGACCCGCGTTTAATTTCAGACGTTCGCGTGCTCGCGTCCGTACGTTTAATGAGCGATCAGAACTAACTGGCGCTTGAATGTCCGGCCGCGTTGAATTAATTAAAAGGTGGCCCCGCTGCCGCGTAATTGCACAAAGGGATGTGCGTTCCATTGGTATTAAATTGTAAACTTCCACGGCAAAACACTTCCTCCGCGATAATAACCCATATAACAACACAGCCGGATCACAGATATAAAATACATGGCGATCGTCCCTCTTTTCTTTCACATTCGCGTTAAATACGCGTAATGTATTTTACGTTTTTCGCATTTCCTTTTTCGAGGCCTCTCACCATGCATCGCGCGAGAAGTCGTAACTGCATTTACGGCATCTTTCCTCTCTTCAAATAGACGGAGCTCTCTCACCCATTAGATTTCCTCGAGCGATCGTTCTTTATTTTTTCAAAACGTTGGTTTTCCATCGAAGGTGCAGCGTAACTCTTTCTTTTATGCTCGCTTAATAATTTATGCTCGGGGCTTGAAATTTTAACGCACTTCTTGTTGAATTTTTTATGAGAGTTTAACGTGGCGCTATGAAATTCGCAAAGCTCGGTTACTGACTCGAAAAAGCAATAATACATATGGTCCGACAGCTCTCTATGGAGCTGCGGTGTGCAGATAGCGCATATCAATCTGGATCTAAGGTTTTACCTCTGTCATTTTTCGAACACTCATGTAAAATTTCGAGATATTAATCAAGAAGATTGACGAATCAGAATGCGCTATGTTGACTGGTTTAATAAGCAGAGAGATCTCATCGAAAATGACTAAGACGCGACCGCTTTTCAGCAATGAAGAGGAAGTATCACATTTTCATCTTCATTTTTCTCGAAATGTACTTCGTATGGGTTGGATCATTCTTGCTTAACTTACAGACCAATCGTTTCTTGACACAGCGCGAGCGTATCGCCAAAAAACAGTTTCAACCATTTTCGATGAGATCTCGCGCTCACCAGAGCTCGTCCCACAATGCTCGCGTACTCTGGTTCGTCAATCTTTCTTGATTAATATCTCGAAATTTTACGTGGTAGTTGGAAGAATGGCAGGGGACCTTTCATTCAGATTGATATGTTCTACCTGCTCACCACGTAGCGGATTGCCGGCCACCCTGTACGTACGCACACACAAACACGTCGACAAGAGTGTATCTGCGAGCATCGGACAGCATCGAGAGAAATACTTCACGTCAGATTTTTCGGAAAATGTAGCGCGCGAGATAGAAAGGGCGAGCGTGCACCGGCGGATGCCAATCGGCGGGACACGAAATGTCGACGTCGACCGAACTTCTCGACAATGGGGGCTGGCGAGTGAAATGGAAAATTTTTGAAGATCGCGGCGCGTCGATGCCAGGAGCTCTGACGTCTCTGTATCGGAGCGTCGCCGGGATGTGACCCGAATCTCGGGACACGTTTGACACACTTCCGCTGCCAAGCGTGTCTCTCGTCGCTCTTGCGCGAACTTCATCGAGCAATCGTTCGCTCGTGCGAGCTTCCGGTCGCGACATGAGAAACATGACGAAGTGCTTTCACCTCGGGGAAATTCGTAAGCTCGTGTCGAAAATGCCACAGTCAGATATTCGCTGTCAGCTGTTGCGGATATCATCCGCGACAACGAAGGTGTCGGTAGCTGCCTGGAAAAAATATATCAATGACGAACGGTTCCATGCCGAGTTACCGGTCGGAAAGGGGTATCTCTTCCTGCGAGTTTACACGCGTATGAGCGTATCCTCGCACGCTCGATATGTCGGGATATCGGGTCGCCCAACGTCTAGTCGAGCTTGCGGGATGCCAATAGGCGTCGATAATATCTGCGTCGCGCGCTCCATGATCGTCTGGCTAGGTTCAACAACCTCTGTATCCGTATCCCCTCAACCCTTAACCCTTGAACGCAGGGGTATCTATTCCGGGTGCAGTGAATACGACAATTAATCATTCAGTTGCCTTGATACACGAAATAGATTAAAGGAAATTACACTGAGAACTTACTTGAATACGAAGCTTTCCTGCTTTACGCGACTTTTTACGCGTCAACTTGCTTGATTCCTCGCGAAATTTGACGATACTTACATATCACGTGCCTGAGATATATCAGGTATCACGATAAACAAGCCTGGATCTCGCGTAGCCGATAACGACGTACTCTTGGCGGTACCAGCGAACAAAGGGAATTTCGTGAGAGAACTTTCGGGAATGTTCTCGGGGAGGGTCGACACGATCGCACAAGATCCATCATCGCCGAGCGCGACGCCGTTGAGTAACTCGAAGTCGTAACGAAAGGAAGGAGAGAAGAGTGAGATGTGGGGAACGGACGGTGGAGCGAGAGTAAAGTGGAACGGGGCCTATAAAGATCGCGATAGAAAAGAGAGCAAGACTCTCCCGCGACAGCCAGGGAGGGGAGCAAAGTTGCGCGCGGTTATGGTCAAACGAGAATACTCTACGAGCTGCACGGCGGCTGCCGCTCGTCCGTCATTGTTACGGCTTAATTAAGGAGCGCCGTGATCCTTGAAAATCCCGAATCACCGGAAGATTGCGGGAGTATTTCCCAATTAGCCGACGTGTAGGGAGGCGTACCGAGAAAGAATTATCACGAACGGACCATCATCGCCCGCCGCTGGCGAAATTTCGCGCAAAACGACGTCGGCTGTTTTCAACGGCTGCCTCGCGAAATACAATGCCCGTCGAGCTCCACCCTCGAGTTATATTACACTCTACCTCCGACGGATTATTTGACGAATCGGGAAAGTTCGGAACGAAATTAGTGAAACATCGTGCTAGTAAAGAGAGAGAGAGTCGCGTAAAATCTCCGTGTTTCTAATTAAAACTTTCGATACTTCTACCGCGCCGGGTCGTCACGCTGAGAATAAGAGTATCATCGTAGGAAAGAACTCGCAGTTAATTCGAAACAGGAGCAACACGACAAACGGACAATGAAGAACGGAGAGTGGAAGAAAGGCTCGAATTAAGGCTATAACGTTCCCGAAAAAACCGCGGCCAGAGACTATTGAAAACAAAGATTGATCACTATTGCGTAATCGTTTTAATGTCTGTATCTGAATTTTCTCTAGATAAATATAAAATAATATTGTTTAATACTGTAGTAACGTAAAGTTTTATATTTTTATAATGATACCATGCAGAAAGTTTTAAAATTACAAACTTAACTAACAGAACTCACCAAACAAATAAGGTCCATATCAATAGTCGTTACTTGTCTCAGATGATACTCAGATTTTTATTCAGATCCAAATTCTTTAGTTGAATTATGACAGTGTAACATTTATATGTGTAGTCGCGATTCAACTGAAAAAGCTCTCATCTAATTCTAAATTGAAATCTGAGTATCTTATATGAGATGAGTTTTAAGTAATACGGCTATTAATACGGCCTTAAGAGATCTTAATATTTTCATCTACATTAAAGCTTAATCTTTAATGTGCTCTTTGCTTCCTTGTTTCTTTGCTCTTTGTTTCTTTGTTTTTTCTCTTGCCTGTTGGCTTTTCAAGGCACTGTTTTATTGACGATTGTGTTTTTTGTGACGTGTTTCTCGTTTCCTCCAAAGCTCACCAAATTTTATCTTAAAATAGCGTCGAAAAACCAAAAGGCAAGAGAAAAAGCAAAAAGCAGGTAGAGCATGTTGTGGATCAGCCTTTAAATTCCTATAAATAACTCCTCCAGGGTTGGTAAGTTCACACTTAAATCGCTTCCTGCAAACATATGTGTGACTGGAACGCGAATTTTCCGCCACTCCCGCGTTATATCAGTTGATTGTTTGACGACGTGCTCGCCCGTCACGCGTCTTACCCCCACTCTTGCGTCCTGTCAGCTGATCATTCGGCCACGCGGTCATTCACCCCGCTCACGCTTGCGTAGTCACGCGTGCTCACGACTTTAACTCGATACTTTAACAGCGTTGGTCTATGCTGCTCTTCTAATGACGATCCAATGGACGGCTTCAGTGGACAGCGAACGCCATACATCGAGACAAATTTTAGTCAACTCCCTACGCGATGTACCCTCTCTTGTTTTTGTGACAGAATCGTTCTTTGAAAAACGCGTATCATTTCTCCATATGAGAAGACATCTAAAAAATGTTAAGAGTCTACGTTCATCAAAGCCTTCTTGTTCAGTTGTGTGAGTTTATTAGTCGTTTAAAACTTTTGGTATAATTTTGAAACACTCTATATAAGCAAGTTATAAATAATTCCCTGGCATTTGTACAGTATCGTGAAAGGACCCCGCACAAAACCTATGGAAAATGGTTTTCGGTCAAATTGGCTGAAATTTCACTATGTTATAGTTTTCGCCATGCTGATAAAAAGTTATCATTCAGATTGATCTTGGGTGGCGTTGCCAAAAAATCAGTTGTTTTCACGGCTACTCACAATCAGTTTTGATTTTGAGTAGCTGTGAAAACAACTGATTGTGAGTAGCCGTGAAAACAAATGATTGTGAGTAGCTGTGAAAACAACTGATTGTGAGTAGCTGTGAAAACAACTGATTGTGAGTAGCTGTAAAAACAACTGATTGTGAGTAGCCGTGAAAACAACTGATTGTGAGTAGTCATGAAAACAACTGATTTTTGACCTTGGCAACGCCACCCAAGATCAATCTGCTAAAATAAGTAAATACAATAGATCTTTTTAAGATCTGAAACAGTTTTTTGTAAAACTTATATTTTTCGAGATATTTTACCGGTCCGATACTTTTGCCCCACCCTGTATATACATATACATATATATTGCGGAACTAAATATTTATTACATATATATATATGTAAAAATCGATTTTTATTTATTTCGTGAATGAATATCAATGTATCACTTATAACATACGTCTTACTACTGCGGATGACCTTATTTCACTACTTTGACCCTTTATATCTTGGGAAATATTGACTTTTGGGACTTGGTGCAATGATAACTTTTTATCAGCATGGCGAAAACTATAACATAGTGAAATTTCAGCCAATATTACCGAAAACCATTTTCCATAGGTTTTGTGCGGGGTCCTTTCTATATTCGCGACGGTCCATGCGCTGTAAAAATTTAAAAAAATATTGTGTTGGCTCTCTCTCTCGGATAGAAGAGATTCAATATTGGAATATCCGATATTATCGACTCTGAGTGTACCCATATATTTTACATTATTAACAGAATATTTTAAATACACTAACGAAAATTTTATATATGCTTCAATAGGAATAAATAAATTATATTAATTTCGTCAGAATAGAGAAATTCAACGCATTCATCGCATTCATCAATCAGGGCGATTTTACCGTTGAAAAGTAATTTCTACGCACATTTTCCTCGTTTCCAATGTAATATTCCAAGGAACTCGCTCGAAAGACCTTAAGTAGGTGCTTATTTATAACTCGTTTTAAGTGAGTCCATGACTAAAACCGAAGCGCGATGGTGAGGATTAAAGGCTGACGTTTTATAGCAACTTAGATTCCCAGCAGGATCGTCGTCTTTACAGTCGGTGACGCTATACCGTCGCAATTCCATTCGTCGAGTTCTAAATGTCGCCACCTAAAATCCAACTTCGCGACGTTGCTATATGCAGCTGACTGTGAAAGTCGAAGCGAAACGACTCGAACTATCAGCCAACTAGCGCCGTGACACTAACATCATTGGCATACGCATACGTATGTGTCACTAACGCTGCAACCTGTTGTTTTCCAGCTACGCGAACTTTATAATGGCGCCATGTTCCTCGTATGCGTTTGGCCAAATGTCCGACACGGGATTAGACTTGAGCTTAAAACGCATACGCGGGTAAAAGCGCAATCAGTGTATTTTTCACTAAAATACTATATTTATAACTGGTCGTTTAGTTATAAGTCCAGCACTGCAATCAGTAAACTCAGAAACATTTTTACTGATTCACTTCAAGATACGAAAGATCAGACAGGTAAATCTTGAATTTCGTAATTGTCACGCTATAGGTTTTAAGTGGGATGGATTACGTCTGATACTAGATGAATCAGCAAAAATGTTTCTGATTGTATCAATGAAACAGATATTTCACCAATGATCAGTGAATATTCCTGATTATATCTTAGAGAGTGAATTTAAATTAATTTCTTAATTGAAATTTAATTAGTCGTCATAACACTAGTCCAGCTTTTTTCGTTGCCATGATGGTTCTTACGATCGATCGTGAGCAAAGCCCCGCGCGAACAATCGCCGTGACAATTCCTCGACGACGTCTCGAAGTTTCAAGTCGCCGCGACTAATCCAAGTGGTTTACATGCGCGCTTGGTCCAGCGTAAGGCGATGCCTCGGAGTTGCCGCTGCTTAACGAATTCGGAGGAGAGTGACTCTCGAACAGCGCCGAAGTGAATAACAATTAACAAGCTAGGCTGCGCACGCGACTCCTATTTGCACACTGTACGAAGATACGTTTAGCTCGTGCCATTTCACGTGGCGCCTTCATTTCCATGTGCAAATAATATTTTGAGCCAATTTTCGCCTGGGCAACGAGCTCTAGCCAGCAGATCTACGCGTTCCGTTTTGCGAACAAAGAGAATGAGAGAGAGAGAGAGAGAGAGAGAAAGAGAGAAGGAAACATACGTGATCGACACTCAATTATCTCGCTCTTCGCATTAATTTTCGATTGTTGTGAGAGTAATTGGTTTTTTCTTCTTTCTCCTTCCTAATTGTAACTGACGGATGTGCGGATGAATTTTACGAGGCACGTTCCTCGATCAAGCTGGAATTTTCCAGAGAGAAAAAGTTCCTTCCCTAGGCGTGCTTAGCGATGTATTTAACGTCGAGGGAATTTGAAAGATGCATGTAAAGATCGCGCTTGCTCAGTTTTCATCGAGGAGAGCTCAAGCCCGGAGTTTCATCCGAGAGAGAACGCGCGCACACTCAAAGTTTGATACAAATCTTGCCTGCGCGGAGTAAGCTGTCTGCTTTCGGGAGTTCCGCGCGGGAGAGAGACTGATGATGACATTTTCTCAAACTTGGTATATAGCGCCCGGTACACATTCGCAGCCAGTTTGTCAAAGTTGCCGAGCGCAGCCCCTTTTGTCTCGATGCGAAACTGTTCCCGTCGAAAATAAACTCCCAGCGAGCGGATGCGTACGCGATGCGCGAGATATGCCTTGATAATAAACGAATGTACGAGACAGACAGGCAGACAGAGAGAGAAAGAGAACACGTTATACCTTCTCGTTCTTCTTTCCTGCGTTTTTTTTCGTCGTTTCCAAATATAAGGTACTATTTACGACGCCGCGCGAAGTCGTATCTCCACCTTACACGTTCCTTCCTAACAGGAATTTTATTATACTCTCGTGCGCGCATGCATCCGCCGCCCGGTGTGCTTGATTTACACTCCGTTTCCGCGGGAATGCAGTTCGCTGCGAACGGTTTGTCCGTGCCGTTTGGCGCAAATATACAGAGAGAGAGAGAGAGAGAGAGAGAGAGGGGGGGGGGAGAAGCAAGGGAGACACTGTAAACGTACGAGTCGCGACGCCCGCTGAATTTCGCCGCACTGCCGAAGCTGCTGCGTCGCTATCGAGCTAGAGACGCTTGCCGATCGTGTGCTTCCGCAAGCGATTCCGCCGCAGCTCTTTGCGGTCGCAACGTCTGCCTCCCTCTCTTCCCTCTCTCCCCCTCTCGTCGCTTATAAAACACAGAATTATGTTAATTTCGAGATGCTCCGTGCTATACGTCGAACGCAGCGGGTCTGTTGCGATCTTTCTCTCTCTTTGTTTTGCCGCCTTGCCTAGCTATGGAAACTAGCCTTGGTTTCCGAATGCGAGCGAAAAAGTTCCGGTCAAGAATAGAAGCTGAGATAATCCCGGGAGAGAGTCCCTGAGACGATATCTATGCGGGATGTTACTTTAAGTAATGTCATCTCTCACGATTGGATTCTTTTAAGTAGACCAGTCGGACCCCAAGGGATCGTCCGGAGGCCCTCGGCGTCTCGAGCCCGGCGACGAACCTCGGCAAGCGTCTTACCGAGACCTTTTCTCTCCGTTCGTCGTTCGCGAGGGTGTAAGGCGGATTACGGATAGCAGGCAGGCAGGCAGAGGTGTAAAACGCATAATAGCAAACCTCGTTGCAAATTGCGCCTAGCGACGGCGGTATTTTCAGGTCGAAGTGCGGCGAGGTCGCTTACCCTCTGAGATCCACCATCGGAGCGAATATTGTCTATTGTGCGTAATAAGGCTTCCAGAACGAGCAAGTTGCGAGGAGTTTCGCGCAAAGCGCTCCGTGATAGGGTGTCTCACTAGATCACTGCGGTTCTTTCACGGATCTGGTTCTTATCGTTTAACATTTTGGAAACTAAAAGGGTTTCGCCATATTTTTTTACCTGTCACAGTTTTCGTTAAGTTGTTCCACACGAAACTGTTTGGTTGCCTAATCCAGTGCCCGAGATTACTTGCTTATAGAAGTAGGGGAAAAAAATACCTCGAGGCGATTTTCTCGAGGACTACTTTCTTCCTTCCGCTCAGCCTCAGGACTGTCAACTTCGAAGAGACTTTCGGGATTCTCCCTTTATGAAAAGTTTTTATTATCACGGTAGAAAGGAATTAGATGCAGCAGCAGGAATCTGTGTGTGGTAACTGAATCTTGTTGTAACATATAAATATCTGAAAGTATAGCTGTTAGTAGACATATATTTAGCGGTGAAATCGTTGCTGTAGCAACACAGATGCAAACATTTTCGTTGAGGTAACAGATACATTTTCAGCAAATCATAATTAACTGCAGCAGAAAAATCTTTTTTTTTTTTCGTGTTTCTGCATTATATTATATTTCTCACACCACCAACACATTCATATTATAGTTATAATTGCGACAATAGGGCACTAGTTTCAATAAAAATTTTTCAGAAATTATGGAGAGTCCTGCTTATAAAGTTGACAGTCCTGAAACTAAGCGCCGCGACAGTGAATCGCGAAACGCGACGGCTAAGGGGAAAAAAGTAGGCGCAGACTTCGAAAATTGTTTCGAAAGTACAATTAATTTGACACTGGTCAAATCAATTTGCTACATTTTGTACTTAAGTAATGTACGTTAAACGTTCCACTCGAGTCGAAAAATCCAACAAAACTCGAGGGAGTTGAGTTCGCTCATTGTCAAGAGAGACTGCTCGCAGAGGATTTACTTGACGAGTTTAATGTCGTAGATAGTTAAATGTCGTTCTCGTGCACAATAATTGCGGTCGTTATACTGTTCTGCTGGCGAACGATCTTTCCTCGCGGCGTTGTATCCACCATTGCGAAGCTATTACTCTTGGAGGAATCTTTCGCGCATTTTCTTTAGAACTTTCCCGCCTTGTAGTTCCGATTCTCCATTGCACGTGTTGGCAAACTTCGTTCGGGGAAGTTCTCCAGCCGAGTAATAAGGAAAGCGTTAGAACGGGCCGTTCGCTAAATTTCACCGTGCGAAATATTCAAGATCGGTCCTCGGCAATAATGCGTTGCAAAATTTTCGACATAGCTCCGTAGCATGAAATAAGTGCTTACCGCGAAGTTATTAACGAAATCATTTCTGCATTTTCTTCCAGGTGAGTTTCCCTCTAGACTACACGAGCTAGCGGAGTTGGCACCCGGCCAAGGTAGGGCTCAGCTATGTGTCTGTTCCGTTAACACTCGCAATTTTCCAAGTCGTTTTTTGCTATATTGTGTGAACACTAAAAAAAAATATTTTCATTTGGTCCATTCCACGTAGAATTCTAAGTGTCACAGTTAAAATTTATCACTGTTTTTTTTTGTATTTGCTAGAAAATTGTCTGTACGTAAAATTGTATGTAGTGTACAATGGTACGTAAAATTTATTGCAGCAACATTTCAGCAATATCAGCTAACAAATTTGAGCGGATGTGAGGATTATACATTCATTTGTCTCTCACAGCTAGTCTTTTTTTGTCTACTATAGTTAATTTTTATGAGAAGTGTGACGGGCTTTAATCTAGACGAGAGCGCCAGATTTTCTTGCTAAATTTTACAAATAGTTCAAGTAGAGACTCTATCTTTGTCATCTATATCGATTATATGTAAAATATATGTAATATTGCAGTATTTGCTAATCACTTATCTATCTCGGCTCTAGTTTCTCGTATTAATAATAATTTTCACTACGACTGCAAAACCACCATGTTGAGTGAAGCATTATATCATTTCCACGGTGATTCATTTGAGACCCTTGTGTTGAGTTTTAATCAAGGATAAACGGGAAAAATACAACGTGGAAGTGTTCAGACAATACGATCATTTAAAGTCAAAGTAAGAATGTAACGAAAGGAATGTGGAATTTGTTTGATTCGAAATAATTCTCTTTTGACACAGTGAATTAAATTCCTTTTGTTCGAATATTATTTGGCATTTTTAGAAATATATTAAATTTATAAGTATCACACCCCCTATATAAAACAGTTGAAAGAACTTTTCTCGCAAAGGCGTGGCGTATAGCAGGGAATATAAATTATACAGTCTGATTTCGCACACAAAGAGTCGGACGGGGGACTCTATTCAGGGTTCAAGGCGCGCGGGGAAAATTGTACGACGATTTCGCGACGTCGTGAGGAAATTTCGCAAGAGTCTTTCAATATTCGCCGTTGCGGCTTGCAGAATGCTCGCAGCTGTGTCCTACAGCGCAATAGTCGGCCGCAGACGTGACTGGGCGGTTGCACTTCTGTATACATATATATACAAGGTGTCCGGTAACTAATCGAGCAACCGCCATGTACGAGTAGAACGGGTCAAAATAATCATAAAAGTTATATACCATTTGAAAATTTTCTCAATATTTATTCCGTAATTAATTAAAATATAAACGAATGAGTTCACGAGAAGCAGTAGAACAGGCTCTGTGTGTAAAAGAAATGGCTACTTCTTAGCAACGATGAGTAAACAGCTGATTTCGAGGAGGAGTAACAAACGACATGTATACGTTACTCCGCCTCGAAATCAGCTGTTTACTCATCGTTGCTAAGTGGTAGCCATTTCTTTTACACACAGAGCCTGTTCTACTGCTTCTCGTGAGCTCATACGTTTATACATTTTAATTAATTACGGAATAAATATTGAGAAAATTTTCAAATGGTATATAACTTTTATGATTATTTTGACCCGTTCTACCCGTACACGGCGGTTGCTCGATCAGTTACCGGACACCCTGTATATATATGCTCTCTTCCGTGTGCTCTCTCGTTTACTTGGAAACATAAACACCGACGATAGTCGTGTGTGATTCCGCCAAGTTACTTGAGGATGAGGACAGAAGGAGGGAATGGAGCCCGACCGATGAAACGAATGGCGCATAGAGTGAACACGTGGCGACATCGGCCAAGCCCGACTCGAGAGATGCAAGTCCGAAGCAACGCTGCCTCATTTTCCGCGATACTGCATTTTTCCGTTGTAAATTCCGACGCACGTCGCTCCCTTTGTCCTACAAGAATGCGCGTCGCGCAATTACGTTGAGCGTAAATAAAACGAGGAGTCTCGAGCAACGACGCGTTATAAACCAACTCTTTGCCAATAAAATAGATTGTGCGCATCCAATTGTTTTTAAATGCTGAGAGGAAAGCCGCAATATAACGAGGAGAATATTCAAAGGCCTTAATTTTCATTGCTCGACTTTAAACGTCCTGAAAAACCAACAAACGGAGAAATCGTTTCGAGCTCACAGTCGCGTGAGGAATTAAGAATGTGCATTTAGTTTGCTGCGTCGTTCAATTCAACGCTTTATATCCGCGGAATAAATCGCTGCCGCGGCCGGCGAAAGAAGAAGCGACAAATGTCGATTTTAATTACTGAGGGAGGTCGTGCCTCTCGCGCAAAGACTAAAAACTCATAACTCATTCTGAAACAATGTACACGTGCATGCGCGCGGTGCATTCCTCAGCGAGATACACAGCGAAAGTAGCGCGCTATAAATTACATTTAACACTCTGTATAATCCCTTATTATGTCTTTTTAGCGAGAGGTTTTTAGCTCGCGAATAGATTAATTCCTGCCATGCGAAAAGATTAGAGATCTGTCGCTGTTGGCGACACGCAAACACGATAAGTGACGTATCGCGGACGACGTTGACCAGACGGGACAGGTGTTCGGTGTGATCGACGAATTGGTCGATGTGAGCGTATATTACAATGTGCGAGCCGGCTCGTAGACGTATTCATACACGCTCGACGTCCTCGATACACTATTGATATTCAGATTCCATGGAGGATATCAGGAAGCTGCTTCGTCGAGGTAAGCCGATTGGCAGCGAACCGTCAAGCATCCGCATCGTCTGCCAATCAGCTTACGTCAAGGTATTGCACGGGTACATATACACACACGTATCCGGGCTCGTGTCCGGACTGGATCGTCCTCGTACGCCCCATGGTGCATCTTGCGCGCAAAGGCGGCTTAAGGAAACCATCCAGGATATTTGTAGCCCCCAGCACGTGCTCGAAAGGTGTCGACTAAGTCCGATGGCTTGACTCGATAAGCCAATAAACCATGGACTCGAAAGATCGAACTCTCCCTGCTTGATGGGGAAGGATCAGAGCGAGGGGGCATCTCGTAAAGGGTGGGCGATAAATAAGGGGTTGCGGGGAGGTTGCGGGGAGGCAACAAAACTCGTGAAGTTTTAACGGCGCACCGGCGAGTCATTGGCCGTTAGTAAACGAAGCATGTGTTGGAGAACGGAAGGCGGGCTATATTATTCCCGAGTAGTGAACTCCCAGCGAGTCTGCGAGCCATTAGCAACGCTAATTCTCCCTATATTTACTCGCTGCCAAAGAGTGAGGTTACCCTTTGAGTGAACGTAGAAACGATCGCAGCATTTGCTGAAGCGCGGTCTGTGTCACGTACGCGTAAGATACAGCGTGTAAGGTAAAAATACCAATGCCTGAACACGCACCTAACCCTAGACATTCCTGTCGCTTTGGTCTTTAAATTTATTTTATAATAACCAAAATACAAACATGTAGTAACGTGATCGTCTTACCCTGGTATTGGGTTCAGTTGCTCAGTAGAGCAGGGTTAGAAGGCACATATGAAATATGTATCCTGATTAATAGTTCTAGGATTTCCGCGAGAGATCTCCACAGTTCTCCTACCGGCCCTTAATTACGGGCCAACTTTATCTCGTCTGCCCATATATTCGATTTCAATTATCTTATGAATAGAAATGATTTTTATTATCTGAAATAGTATATCATATGTTATGTATCATATATTATATAGTATATCATATATTTGTAAGAAACTTTATTCTAGCCAGTAACACGTCGCTTATCTTTATTCACTCACGATGGAGTATATTAATACAAAATTCCAAGAGATTCGAAAATTTACTTTGCTACTACTAAATCTGTTCTTTTTTCTATTTTTAACTGTAATATTATTTTGATTTTAACGAAACTCAGCGAAAAATATCTATGTTCCAAAAGGATCATTTCGCGATTTTGTATCCACTATTGCTCTCAAGATAAATACTAAAAAGAGCACATGAATAATATACCCCTGGGGCTATCCAGACCTGGTCTTCTCTACAAGCCATGATTAACTGCGGCAATGAAATTTTTTCTTCCCTGATGGTACTTTTATCTCATGTTAAAAACCTTCCGTTCTTTACACAAAACCTCGAAGTATCGCGACGAATAAAGAATAACTGAAGAATATCCGGCAATATTCCTTTCATAATGAGCTTTATAATTGATTTATACTACATTTCATTATATTTCATGCCGAATCATGTCGAGTTCATCGCTAGAATCAGATCTGCTAAATGAAGACAAGTTACATGTCGAGAAAAGATGTGTTGTTTCAAGAGAAAACACTCGTTTTCGGCGCCTTTTTGTTCCACGCTCGCGGCTAAGACTCGGGTATTCATTGTGCTTGAAAACTGTATAAGCTACCACCCTATCCGTAGTCCTAGCTAACAGTGTATCGCGGCGGGAGCCGAGCCCGAGGTAGCTCAGTTTCTTTTTGCGTAACCTTAACTACGCGCGCGCGCGGATACGCAGCTGCAACGTAAACACACGTAGTTTGCACGCTACTACCTTGCCATTCGACAGCGCGGAAGTTTGCGCGGCGAATCTGCAAGATGTCGGGGGGAGGAGGGGAAGGGGGAGAAGGTGGGTGCGCGCGTCTGCTGTACGTAACATAAATACTCACCGCGTAATATACATACGTGCGAGGGCGCGCAGGACGTTCGTTCATCGTGGTGTGCGACTTGTATGAGCGCACGCCTCTTATCGCTGAGCTGCTTGGTGCACTCGAAGCTCGGGGGATGTAATTATGAGGTCGGAGCAAGCAGGAAGGAGAAACAGACTATAATATGTGTGTGTGTAAAAGAGAGAGAAAGAGAGAAAAAAAGAGAAGGGGAGGGGAGGAGAGGATGGGAGAGAAAGGATGGGACGATAGAGACCGTCTGCCTTGGCGATAGCCAAAACTCACCCTCTTGTTCACCCTCCCGACGCACCACGGTGATGCCGAATAAACGTTCCGTTGCACGACGAAACGCTTCGACTGCGCTTTCTCCTATTTGGTTTTGCCTCGACGGAGAAGCACGCCCTGCTAGAATAGAGTGAGTACATATCGCACAGGGCAGAATATTCAGGACTTTTCTTCTCTCCCGTCTACCTTTCGGTAGCATTCAAGCACGAGCGGCCTCGTGGAAAGTGGCGTCGGTCTCGAAGGTTGAGAAGGAGGAACGGAGAGGAAAAGGTGAGGCGAGGAGGCTGGAGGGGGGAAGGGGCGGTTTAATTAACGAGACCGCGTCTCGGTGTTTATTTTACGCGAAACCGCCGCTCGCTCGCACTCGCGAACCAAGTATCGTGCATCTCCCGCTCTATTGAGCGCTCGATTCTCACCCTCCAGCCCGTGCGGATCATATTTCTCTTAAATGCTCGGTACTTAACGCGAGCGCGCCGCGCCGATGAAAGATTTATACGGCCGCGTCCGATCCCGTCCGTGCTTACCCCCCGATTTCCGCTCCGGCAATTACCGGGCCGGCCAGGGAGGAATGTCCCAGCGAATATCCTCCCGCCGGTTGTCAGACTTACTTCGGGACCGGCAGCGTAATGGTCAGGAGGAAATGGACCGGCAAGGCCGGCTGTATCTTCTCGGGCTATACACGCGGCATTGACTGGTGTGCGTCGCGCGCGAGAGCTTTTGTTTTCGAAAATATACCGGTCCGGTCGATACGCTCCGGCCGTCGGTTTATTTATCAGACGGCAACAATTCTTATTGTTAGGATGAAATATATGCCGGGTTAATCGGGAGATAGCGTACTTCGAATTTCAATCCCGGCCGAACATGGAAACTGTTTCTTGAATTTACGAGAGGCGCCGATAGCCCGAATAAATCGAGAGAACCTCAATCCGTACGCCAAACGAGAGCGATCTCTCTGCCTTTCTCTCTCTCTTTCTCTCTTCGAGTAAATCACAATCTAAAGCACAGTTCTCTCAAAGTGTGCAAATTAATAAATATATTTAGCGAATACAAAATGTTTTAATTGATTGCAATCGTATTTAATTATATCATATCCATGGGAAAAATGTTACCGTAAAATTATGACAAAATTATTCTAGTATTGAACCATACAGAATGACCGAAAATATAACCCAAATTAGATTAAAACAACCAATTATCGACGATTCTGTTTACCATCGATTCTTTGGAAAGACCTGGTTTCTCTTGCAACTAGCGACACTTATTAATAGTTTAAGGTATTAATGGTCGTCACTTGAAAATTATTTCATATTCAGATATTCAGATTTTTACTCATAGTCCGATCCAAATTTTTTATTTGAAATATATGATGTGACATTACATCTGCAATTGCGATTCGTCTGAAAAAGACTCCTTTATTTAACTCTGAACTGTAATCTGAATATCTCACTTGAGAGGAGTTTCAAGTAATGACTATTAATACGGGTCCCTAAGACCTATATTAAACCTGTAGTAAATTTAGATCTGAGTATCTCACATGAGACAAGTTTCAATTAACGACCTTAATTATGAAGTTAATCATGAGAGATTCTCTTTTGAAATTATAAAGTACAGATATTTAAAAAAAGAAATTTATTTGTAATGTTATCCGAATCGAAATTTTTGCCTGTTAAATCTTGAATTTTACAACGCAGTAAGAATTAAGTTAGCAAAGTAGGTTTGATTCTAATGTTGAACAATTCTAAAAATACGAATTTAATGATACCCGAAATTTTCCTTTTTTTTCTTTAGCATTAAAATAGATGTTGAATGAAATAGTGAGATTAAAAGTAAAGTCAAAATTTCGACTCGAGTCACAGGAAAAATCAGATCTTTTTAGAATGTTAATGACTGAGGTAATGTCAATATAATTGTGTGTGTTTTGGCTTACTATATATTTGTATAAAAATGTTAGGCGTGACTTTTTACTTTTTACTACAAAATTATTACAAAATTGTAATTGTTTGAGTTGATTTTATATCGTATATTGTAGATCGTTATATTTACTATTTACATAGTAATTTATATTACAATTTCAGTATAGTTTAGTTTCGCAAAAAATCTTTCGCAAATACTCTTTATAAAAAGAGTAAAATTTTTAGTAAAATATTTTCTTCGTGCAGAGGAGTTCGCGCTTCGGCAAATTTGTCGTCCTAATTACACCGGGAATTTGTTTTCAATGTTCGTCTCTTTGCATCCGCCGGGCAGAGCGCGAGGTAAATCCTTTCGGCGAATTTCTTCCTCCGACACCCTCCAGACGAGAACACCTGAGAGAAGAAAGGGCGAAGCGTGTGACGTGGGAATTTTCTAAAAATTGATGTCCCGGGAATAGCGTGGCTATACAAAACCCATCGCAGCCCGAACAACGCGGTAACGTCGTTTGCATAGCACCATCGCGTCTGGCACGGTAATGTGCAGCATCTTGGGGCGCAATCGTCGGAGCCACTCGTTTCTCCTCCTCCTCCTCCTCCTCCTCCCGTTCCTTCTCTCACCTCGTCCGAGAAAGAGTCGCGCTCAGGTTCTCGCCCCGCTTCAACCTCTCGCGATAACATCTCTCATTTATCAGGACGACGCTGCATCGTCGTGCAACGACCGCGTCTTAACGTCTTCCGCGCCACCCCCTCGACTTCTCCACGGACGTCATCTTCGTCTTATCCAGCAACGGGCGATGGGCCCCGCAGGAAGGGGCACTTTCGTTTCAGCTCCGTAAAATGCACCGGCGAGACAGATTCTCTTGAGAACGCGCGAACACGCGCGCGCGAGAACTCCGCGAAACACACTCGTGCGAAATTACTGTGATTTAAAGCGCCTCGCGCCGAGTGGCGCTACGTCGAGTGCCGGGGAAACGTTAATTATTTACTTGCAGTTTGCTGAAGCAAACGCCGATTAGCGAACAATGACCGAGGCCGACTCAATGGTAAAATACGAATCGGAGTTGTACTTCGTTTCGCGGACTTTAAGGACTTGGCGGTTTTATTTGTGACGAAATATGAGCTAACGTGACACGAACGCGTGACGCAAATGAAAACTCCCATCGTCGTTGAACAGCGCAAAATCTAGTTAAAATATAATCAGGAAATAATCTTCTACAGCTCAGATTATTTTGAAACCCGCTTTACTGCACAAAATGTCGATATCAGTTATTTTTCATGTAATATTCATTCAGTATTTTTTTTCATGTTTATTGAATCAATATTTATAAATAGGATATTCTTTAATGGATATTCGCGGGTTCAAACATAAAAAATATACAGAGGAAATATTATAGCAAGAGTTACAACAGAATTTTTATAATTTTTGATACAGAAAGAGAGAGGGAGAGTGGGGGAAAATTGTGATTAAAATATATTTATTTAAAAATATATTCATTATCTTTTATATATGTATAACATACTCAATATCAACAAAGTGAATTTGAAGTTGCTTTGAGATTTAATTAGTGGAGCTTAAAACACGTGTGTAAAAGCTTACTAAACAAAATATGTGAATATCGATAACGTGGACATTATCAGGGATGTGATATAATCGCGAGGTATGTAACATGAATCGATAGAGCCGGAGAATCGGATATCGGCTTGCTAGAACAGAATGAGAGAGTGAGAGAGAGGGAGAGAGTCGTATACACGATATATTGTGCGGGGTTTTAAACTACATTGTTGGAACTATCCTGAGTAGGCCAATAAAAGTGTATTGAAGTTGTACGGGTTGCATGGTCTGCCGACAAGAGAGGATGCGAATGGTGAGATTTTCTGCGAGAAGTGGGTCAGAAACGCGGAGAGACTCGTGCGGTAGCCGAGAGGAGGAAAGATGAGCCGAAAGTTGTCCCGACAGAAATGAAATCCGCGAAATAAGTCTACGTAAATATAAACGCGCGATTGCGAATACAGCCCCCGTGCGCAGCGCGGCGGTAAGTTTGCGCTCATCCCCCGAGGATTCCCCCTTCCCCGTTAGTATCGATATTAAGCGTATTTTACATCCGAGAGAAAGCCGATATAAGTCGTAAAACAGTTCTGAAGTTGAATTGGATATTGATGCATTTTTATCGCGCGGTTTATACGGCGTAAGCTCCCGTTAAAATATATTTATACTGCGCAATATGTTTTGCCGCATGTTTCTCCTTTTTCGCGGATTGACAGCATAACGTGTGTATGCGCGCGTGCGTATGCGTATGTGGATTCGCTTCACGATAACTCACTCGGCGCACTAATGTATCGTATCATGCTTGATTAAAGCACTGCTTTCGTTAAAATGCAGCGCCCCTGTCGTTTTATCCAATTCACTTATATTTACTCGGTACTTACATTCGCGTGAGAAACGAATGCAGGTAGTTGTCCACTCACCGCCTGTACACAGACTGTGCAAGGGGTTAATGAACTGGCGTAATCGAATTCAGCACACGCGTCACGTTGTTGCTAACCAGCCCCGCACGAATTTCGCACCCTCGCGATACACATGTAATCGGGCTCAGATTCTTCGAATCATGAAGATACAGTTTCCCTCTCTCGGAACGTAAATCGTCGCAGCTGCTTCATATATAAAGTTTGTTACGTCCTGCTTCTTTGTGCTCTCCTCTCCCCCCTCTCTCTCTTTCGCGCGCGCGCGCGCGTTCTGTTTTTTGTGCTTTGTTTCTATCTCATTCTCTCCCTACGTCTGCCACCGCTGCCTGCTTGTTCTCGCCCTCTGGAGCACCCTACTTTTTTTCGTCAAAAAATCGAGCGCGACCCTGCACGTGACGTGCTTTCGAAGCCGCGATAAATTCCTTTACGAGCCTCCCCGGCCATTGCCGCCATTAACTCTCTCGTCTACGTTCGATTACGCCAACATTCCGCGCGGGATAAAAATCCACGTGCGAGAAAAGAAGGGCTTTCAACTCCGCACGGAAGGAACGGAATTAAATGGATTTCTCGCGCGAGTGCGATATAAAAAAGGAGAAAAATTTAATGTCGATAACCGGGTAACGTCGATGAAAGATTTTACGACATCTCGGCCACGCACTTGCCGCGCCGCGTCCGGCAAGGAGCTCTTCCTTCACCTCGTTTATTACGGCCGCATTACGGAGTTTAGACTCGACGAACACAAAGGAGACCTCACATCGCGCGTTGAACTCAAGGACCTCTTATCTAGATAAACTTAACGAATGAACGGCCAACTTTACGATTTCTCTCTTCTCATCCTCTTCGTATCTACGACTTAGGTAAGATGGAAGTGTTTCAGAGAATTAACGCACGATTATGCATTAGGAAATTATGCAGAATTATTGGGAATAATATGGGAATTATAAGGAATTATCTGGGGTAATAAGACGATTGAAAACGCATATTAGATCATACGGTTCGGATAACGCATGACTCAATCTGTTATTCGTCAATTTCTGATCGCTAAACTAATCGGCATACGATCGGTTTTTATCAAGTCGAAAGTGATCTTCGGACTATAAATTCTTACAAAGAGGAGAGTAAGGAGAGATAGACTAAGGAGTCGTCACATACTCGCGAAATCGCGGTCGTTCCTTCTATCGTAAATATCCGTTTTAGTTTTCCATTAGATACTTTTGCTATATTTCACGTAAAAAACACGTTCTCAATATATGTTCTCAAGACATTACCGTTAATCTACTCCCGATAACTTCCGATTTACGTCATATTCCGTTACGTATTCTGAGTAGTTTAATTCTGATATGCACATCAGACGTCATACATATTGTAACACTTAATTATCGTCATTGGTGAAGCATAATTTATTCAACGACCTAAGACAGATCCCTCCAAGTGCAGAAGCAGTGCAAGTACTACAAATTATTGCGGCTTCCTACTACGGAGAGAATATTTTATGGTAAAACTTACTATAGAATTCTGTAACCGAGGAATAGAGAGGCATCCTGCAATAATTGACTCTATTCTTTTATTTCTTAGGTACCACTTATATCTCAAAAACTTAAGTGTGCTATAAAATTTACTATTTGAATTAAAATCTGTCACACGAAAAGAAAAAGATTTGATTGAATTAACCGAATGTCTGTATGTAGTGAAATATGCATAAATCAGAAATCCAGTTAAAGTTACCAGAAATCTATTCAAATTAACGAAATTTCTGGTTGAAAACTTGAGCAATTGTAAGTTCTGATTAACCAAAAATTTTATTAATTTGAGCAAAATTCTAGTAACTTTAACCAGAATTTCTAGTTCATTCATATTTCATCAGACGTTTAATCCAGTCAAACTTTTCCTTCCGTACATGTTTCTAACGAAACTCATTGTGTTCCTTAGCCATACAGACCTTGTGGTAGTCTATTTTTGTTCAGTAAAATTTCTATTCTGTAAATTTACATGAGAAAAAGAAAAAACTATAATATTTTTTTCATGTACAATTTTCAACCTCGTGCATCAGTTATAAAACTGAGGATCATGCAGAGTAACTCTAATTGTAATATTAATAATCCTAGTTTAAAAGGCATACATATTGTGTGTGAAGACAGCCCCAATACGTACTGAGCCCTCTTTCCTCGCGAAATATGATCATCTTGATCGCGATTAACTGTGTGATGTCGCGATTAACTGTCGCTATATCCGATTCTTCTTTCTCTCTTTCTTTCTTTCTTTCAAGAAGAATCGCCTTTCCTCTGTCCGCGCTCCTCGCTTTCAATGCATTCGTCGTACAATTCGAATCACGTCGCTAACATTGCCTAGTCTGTTGCGGTCGAAGCGACCATCCTTCATTGAAGACCGACTCAAAGTGATCGTATTGGACTCGGTCTCGTCGCTCGATTCTCGGTTGGCGGCTCTGTGCGGCAATCGGAATCTCCTGATCGGATGCGTATCTCAGGAAAGCGAATTCCCGAAATGTGTACGATCGGCCACGTGTGCCGAGAGTCCTTTAGTCGGGCAGACATCTGATCGACATGAACGAAACAACGCGGTATGGATGGGTCGCATTCTCTCTCTCTCTCTCTCTCTCCTCCTCTCCCCTTCTCTTTTCCTGCGTCTCTCTCGTTCTTTCCCTCTGCTTCTCTCTTGTCCTCTCTCTTCCCCCTCTCTGTCTCTCTCTCACGCGCGCGCTCGCGTTATCGATTACTCGCAGAGGGGTTATCACCCCTGCCGGGTGCGCTTGCTTGCACAGGCCGGTGCACACGCCTCTGCGATCGCGCGCGCCAGCGTGTCCGTGAAATTACAATGGCCGACACCGGCAGCCTACGGCTGTATGACGATGTACGTGGCTCCGTGAACGCCGTCGATAACGATGTCGAATTAAATGAAGCGCGCCCGTTCGATTATTTCATCCCCTAGATCGCGCGCGCGCGACATCGCCGCAGCGTTGACTTCGATGCGATTCGTTTTCAACGCGCGTGGCCACCTTCCACGCGACCCTCGAGATTAAATTCGCGCGAACGGACGCTCCCCGTCGCGCAACCTCGTTTTATTACCTGATTCTGGTATTCGCCACGTGACGAAACGGCGAGATTTCAGATTTTATGGCCCGGACGCGCGCACTTTTGCTGTCGGCCGACGCTGTAAGAACGGCGCGATAACGCGATCGCATCGAACGGATTGTGATGAGTGCGGGGTGAGAGCGGTCACATGCTTTATCTGCTGATTTAGTATCGCAGTCGTTTACCTTGGAAATGGCCGGAGTCACGTTTCGCAGAATGTCGGATTCACGTAAGATAGGAGAGCGCGCGGGGGTTGATACGCGCGCGCGGAGATTGTTTCAGCGAGATTATCGAAGCGTAATTCGCGCTGCCTGTATTTCCGCGATGTAAGCAAACGGGTCGACATATGCCATCGTGATTAATAAAGTAACATCGTGGATACGATATATGTCCGAATCGATATGTTCAATTTTCCGCATGGATCCGCAACGCTCGATATACACGCAGAAAATATTGCAATAAAAATTACGATCAAATTTTCTAATCTTGGATCATGCAGAAGTTATCACCAAAATTTTCACATATCTGTTTAATAATCTTATACACGTTTTGTTTTTTTACTACAATTGCGAATTACCTGAGTGTTTTTTATAAGTATTTTTTTTTATATCGTATATTCGGTTAGATCGTAAGATTTATATTATAATTTTTTATATCATAATATCAGTATAATCCAGCCTTGCGGGAAATATTGTGAGATTAAATATAATCTTAATATAATTTTCATTACAAAATACTTCCTCCGCGAGCGATTCGCGCTGAAGAAAATCTTTAATAATTAACAAATACATTTATTTAAGCATTTTAATACAATATTCAGGAATTGATATCAAATATGGTAATAATTATCAATCTGTCTCTGGCAATAACTACAAAATAATTAGTAAAACAAATTTATTTAATTTGATACTTACTAAATAGTTGATCTATTATCAAAATATTTTGTCACATAGACATTCCATTTATTTCTCACGTAATATGGTAAATATTACTAAACAATATAGTTTTTTACTTGACTAATTATTTGGTGATAACATAAATTGGTGATAGTTACTGAATCTTAGCAATAGATACTAAATCTCGTTTCATTGAGAAAAGAATATTTCAAAAATAATTTGTTCACATAAGAATACATTTTGTATCCCACAAATAAATTTTCAAGTATTTTTCTCAATATAAGGTTATTTTTTAATATTTATTAGATTATTTCGTTATATTTAAACGTTTATATTGAAAATATTTCACCAAAGGATATGGCAACTATAATTCAGGCCTCTGTATTACCATATCTTTTTTTTCAGTGTATTTTTTCAGTACGGACACTTTGGTGTTCCACGGGCCCCCAAAGTCGCATTAGCTCGCGTTTATCGATAATGGCGTTAAATCAAGCGATACACAATGCAGCTTGTCACACGTGGAAATTTATTTCGCGGGGGACCGTAAATAACGTGACGGCGATTTATTCGGGCATTTTCAAAAATTCCGCGCCAATCGTCCCGTTCGACAACTTCACCATTTCAGCATTAATTATCGTTAACGCTTTATTGTTAGCCAACTTATTACGCGAGCGTGTTGTTTCGCTAATAGTATGGAAAGTTTTCAATCGTTAACAATGTTAATTTTTCACTCGCTGCAAAACGTATATATTATCTCCCGTGGCGAATTTAAATTATATCATAGAAACCATAGGAGTTCAATTAAAGATAAATCATGGGCGTTTAATAATTAAATTCAACCGCCGCGGTATCGTTTCCCAGCATGATAATTGCGATAGATTTCAGGAAAACTGCCGCTTATTTCTGTCGCGGAATAATACATCGCGAGCAGTTGGAAACAGCGACGAGGCTGTTCTCATAAGTTATGAAGAGAATATCACGGTGTGCTATAAAATGCATAAAGAGCTACTTAGGTGCGTTTTATGCAAACGTTGTATCGAGTACATTAGCGTTAGGCGGGCATTATTCCAAATTGCACGCCGCGCGGCATTTCGCAATATCATGCGCGTGTTGAATTATTACTCATTCGCTTACTATATTTAAGCGCGCGATCCAATATTTTGGGCGGGTCGCCGTAAATGCTTTAATCGCGTTACGCGCACTGCAACGTTTCGCGTAATTATCAGACATTAATATTTTGCGCTGACAGGCTTTCTGCAAAAATCCGGCTCGCCTCGAATATCTCATTTCCGTCGATACGCTTGTCGAAACCCTCGTCATATCGTCATAATGTACAGGTATAAAATCGAACGGTGTCGAAATGAAGCAAATATTTACAGTTCAGCGTAGATTCAGCGTAGATTCGTGATAAATTTGCGATGACTTGATCAAACTGGCGGTGGATGTTATCGACAAGTGTGCGTATTCATGAAAAATGTCAATTAGAGCAGCGCGGGTAAAACGATGCCGAGATCGCGATATAGTCACTTGAAAAATTTCGCGATATTTTTGAGCCATTAAACTTTTACACATCTCGCGGTATGTGCTGTATAAAACTGCACTCGACGCTGTGAAATGCGTGATTCCCTTTTTTTCCCATCTCTCTGTACAAGCGCTCTACTCTTTGTGACAACCGCTACGATAATCGATACTTTATACGAAATCAATAATTGGGGGGAGTAAATCGATATTTATGACATATCAGACATATCGTGACAGTTGCGTGAATGAAATATAACGCCGAAAGAAAAATAGAAGTTAGTCTAGGATACATTTAGCTATTACCAACGTCATATATCTGACGCAAAATGTCCCATGCTTCGTGTGATTAGGTCAAATTCCGAATACAAAATTCCTCTACCATTTTGCAAACAACCACGAGAAATCGTGAGTTATTAATTAAAGAAGAACGAATTGTACACGGAAAAAAAAGATTTGCTAATATATGGACAACTAAAAATATTAGCTGCAGGAGGAAATTTTCTTGCTTTCATAGCAAAGTTATTTAGTTGTAATAGCTAATTATATATATATATATATATATATATTAGCAAATCTTTTAGCTATTACAACTAAATAACTTTGCTATGAAAGCAAGAAAATTTGCTCCTGCAGCTAATAAATAGCTTTTAATTGTCCATATATTATTAGCAAATCTTTTTTTTCGTGTATAAACAAGATTCTAATGATATACTATTAAGTGAGAAAAAGAAGGCCAATTAGACGCGATTGTTAGTGCGAGTATTTAAATTATAAGAGGATAATAATGTCCGACAGTGTTGAATACGCACACGCTGAATATTTTTTCAGACGTACTTCCACGTCGAACCTGATTCTTTATCTTAATTATTAATTAATGTCAATATCCGACTTCCCTAACTAACTACTTTAATTGCGTTCTCTCTTATTGATTCCCTGCTGTTGCAAAAACTAGATTTTTCAGTTATTAATTAGTGAAGCTTTTTAGTTGTTAATTAATGAAGATGACTGCGCGCGATATTTTATTCCATTTTACACTGTGGAGAAAACTGCTATTGTTGTGCTATATTTTATCATTAGAGAGAAAATTCATGTGATTTCAAATGAATACAATATTAAAAGTTATTATATGCCTATTTATACAGTTCTCACAACTATATTTCTTATGATATATAATATTCAGTCGAAACATACTCGTGTACATAGTTGCCTGAACCAAAGGAACATTGCTGTCTCTCTGTTGTGGTCTGTAGAACGAATGGTTCTCTCTTAAAGTGAATCAGTCAGTGAAATAGTCACTGATATCAGTTATAAGTATAGCACTGAGCACTTTCAGTGCAACACTTATAACTGCAAATGAATATATATCCGCTGTTTTCACTGATGTTTCACTGATTCATTTTAAGAGAGTTGAGAAGCCCGTAGAGTTTGATTGCACCATAGCAGCACTGAAAGTACTGCTCAAACACATATGGATAAATAGCGAAGAAAGTTAGTGTACCACTTTCAGAGTACTATGAAAGTACCAATTATCTTGTATGCATGAACGAAAAATGACATTGATATTTTGTTGCGGCAAAAGTGATGTCCTTAGTGTTTTCTTCGTGTAATGGCAAGACGGCGGTTCCTAGGAACTAACCAAGGCACTCGGACTGCTGTCCATTACGTTACCTCTCGCGTACAGTCATTGTACCGACACTCACATCGATCTACTTCTCTCGTATATCTGTGGTAAGTAACCTCTCTCATATATCTGTGGTGCGCGCACCGGTCGTACACGGACATACGGGGACCTACAAAAGTTTAACGCCGGTTCCGAACGGCTAATATAGGGCGGTGTTGTTGGCAAAGATACTTCTCGGTGGTTTTACGGGTGCTTGCCGAGAAAAGACGAGTATACGAAAATTTTCGTTTCTGTCGGGGATCGAACCCTTCCGTAGACCACGCTGGGCCACTCACACGCCACGTTTGCACTCATCGCGCACGATAATGCAGCGGTATTTTTAATTAATAACCAAAAATCTACGTGGTTATTTGCAAGGTAGAGAACTGTTCAGTTTGACCTAATCTACAAGACAGGTGTCGCTGTCATAGCTAATCTATCGTATCACGCGTGGTTATTCATCAATTTTTTAATTAGTAACTCAAAATTTTACGTGATTGTTTGAAAAATGACAGAGTAATTTTTCATTTCGACCTAAGCCACATGTACATGAGATATGGGAACTTTATGTTAGATATCCTACACATGTGTGACGACAAAAATTTGTTTTCCATATCCACATCAAACTAAGTTTGTTTTACACAACTACGTAAAAAAGAAAAGAAAGAATGCGAGATGGTCTGTGAGGAAAGGCCTCCGAACGAGTCGTAGTAGTGTATTAAGTTGGTAATGTGTTCAGTTGTGCAATTATCATTCATAATCGAACCGTAACCGGTCGTCGGTCCCATTTGCTAGGGGTTCGTACTCTAGAATTAAAATGACGTTTCCTCGGAAGCCTCATTGATATGTGACAAACCATCAGGGGTACGGTTGAGGATCAAGGCTGCAAGTAAAATCCTTCCCTTCTCCGACGTCGTTGCGAGCGGTGTGTCGTATTTATGAATTACTTGGGCGCTCGTCCCATTTATGCAAACGGCGGAACGCGGCTCGTTTCTTTTTCTCCTTCCCGCTGTCGTAGCTTGCGCAGATACGCGAGGAATGCATCTGCATAAATGAGGAGGCCAGACGACATACGTGCCCGCCGCACGTCGGCTCGTTGTGAACGTGCTTTAATAGCACGACCCCGACACGTCCGCGAGTTTACCTCGGCCTTATATCTCCCGCTTCGTGGGATTCCCATACGCCTTTCATCCCCCCCTGAGTTACGTATCGTAAACCCGCGTTCGTTGGCCACCCTCCTCGGCGCTGTGCGCTTCTCGGACTGCATTCCCGTCACGGTTTGTTCAACCTAGATCCCTTCCGCGGGCGAACGGACGCGTGTATAGAGCAACCGCGCTACCCCGATCTCTGTACCTTCATGTTCCTGTACGGCCATTATGCTATAAATAACTTGACCCATAACTTTTATACGAAGGCACTTGTGGAGCTAGCGAGACTCCCAAGTCGCAAACGCCCGCGGTGCAAGCGCGACTCTCAAGCCCCGTCTACATGCGCTCACAGAACGCAAGACACAGTGGTTAACAAGTTTGCCTGTTGCATTGATAAATATGAGCACACGTGTATATTGGACTTCCGAAAGGACACGCCGATTAATTACGTTGGTACGCCGCAATGGAAAGCAATTTGGGAGGAGTCGATAGCTACAAATATAACCTCTTGCATGTATGCCACTTTTGAGTTCAGTATAGACACTCGCCTATAACGTGATTTGTGAACGTGAGTACGTTCTGTGTATCCCACGCAAATCTGCGCCGTTGTTCAGTGCGCGAGTCGGTTCAGATACCTCGCTATGTCGAGCGCGCGACAGATATAGAGGAATGAATGTTGTACCTGGCGACAGATGGTATCCTGAGACGCAGTTACTTCTTTATGCTATTACCGTAAAAAGCAACGCGGATGACACGACGAAAAAAAGAAAAAAAAATGAGAGAATTACAATTCCAGATGTCGACGAGAGACGATGCAATTTCTTCGCGCTGACTTCGATCGAAACTGTATTTACAGTCGCGGGCGACAGAGTAGGATACGCTATTCGGGGAATTAGAATTCGCGAATTGGCATCTCACTTTTGATCGGGAGGGAAGGGGGGGCGTTGGTTGGACGAACACGGTGCCGGGTAACCGATCACGGGTAACCGGAGCGTGGAATAAAACATTTCACTTACTATATTTGGACATCGCTTGTCGCTGTATCCGGGAAACTATTACGCTGTAACAAGTTTGCAGCTCCGCACGAAAACGGCAATCAAGAATCTGACAAAGCTTTTTTCCCCCAATAAATTCGGCGCGTGTTTCCATTAGCGCCCCGACACACGGCAGCTTTTCGAAAGTTTATTCTCCGATGTAGCGGCACTCAATTCATTTCGATTGTCGCGCGAGCGGTGTGTACAGGTGCGCGCACCCGTAAGAAGCGTGCAATTTTCTTACAGTCCATGAGCCGCAGCTTTTCCAACGGAACACACCGTTTCCCCGCCGGGTGTACGCCTTTTTCCAGTTGGTGGGGAATGGCGGTTGAGATTTCTGTAGTCGGCGGTAAGCGATATATACATCTCGGGCGCCGTAAGAAGACATAACCGTGTTTTGTTACGCAGCAGAGCCACCTCCCTTCCGCTCTTTTCATACCCCTCGCAGACCTCCACCCTTCTCGCATTTATAATATTCTCGCGCGTCTCCATCTCATGTCTCTGTAACGCGGACGCATTACAGAGGCGCTCAAATTATCGTCGCGCTTTCTGGCACTTAGTCTTCCTCTCGTCTGCTTTTTTCAACGTAACCCCTGCCACCTTGCGCTTATGATCTCTCTTCCGGCTTCCTTTCTCATTCGACGTGCGAGAATGAGAGGACAATAAACGACTGACTTTTTTTCACCGAGTCGCTCAGACGCGAGATAGAAGTGAAAACCACTTTTATTATAAAGGCAATTTGTTGAAATCGTTTTTGCCTCTTTTATCGCGTATAACAGTAGAAAGTCATGTTATTAAAAAAAGAAATCTCGAAATTCAAAGTTGCGCAAAAAGATGTTAACTCATATATCTCAAAGTGTTTGTTTTTAGTACAGTGTGTGAAATATATCGACAAATTAGTATTTTAACTACTTATATTTTTTTATTATTAATATGATGCAGGAGAGACCGTATAAAGTTGACCTAAAAATTAATAAGGTATTGCAAATTATCTCTTTTTAACTCTTTAAGGTCTAGTATACATAGTTATCATGTACATTCACTTTGAGTCCTCTTCAAATTTTTTATATTGCCAAAGTAATGATTCCGCCGATATAATACTATGCATCCATCCTAGATCTATATTCTTCTCTCCAACTTATGAAACAGGTGATTTACCCGCCGAAGAAACCGATCGTGTATGGAGTAGAATCGTGGACGCACAAAATTGTGTAGTTTTTCACGAAAAAAATTAGCGAATTTTGTTTTCTCAATTTTTTATCAAAATTTTATTCGGACTACAAAACTATCAGAAGTGTTTTTCATGACTGCTTCATGAAGAAAAAAACGTATTAGGTGTACAACTTTGCTTCCGCTGTTTTTTTTCGAAATTCGAGGCTTTATTGTAAAAAACTGGTTATACATTTATGATTCAAAGTATTGTCCATCGCTGGCCACTACTTTCTCCCATCTTTTGGGCAGCATACGAATCCCGCGTCGAAAAAACTGGTCATCTTTTGAGGCGATCCACGAATCGATCCAATTTTTTACTTCTTCATAAGACCGGAAGTGCTGGTCAGCCAGGTCGTGTGCCATTGATTGAAACAAGTGATAGTCAGAGGGAGCAACGTCTGGAGAATACGGCGGATGGGGTAGGACTTCCCATTTCAACGTTTCCAAGTATGTCTTGACCACTTTCGCAATGGGGTCGAGCATTGTCATGCTGCAAAATCACTCTATTGTGTTTCTCATTGTATTGCGGCCGTTTGTCTTTCAATACTCGGCTCAAACACGTTCAACATCAATTGCGTTCGATACCGATCGCCTGTGATTGTTTCAGTCGGTTTTAACAGCTCATAATACACTACGCCGAGCTGGTCCCACCAAATACAGAGCATGACCTTGGAGCCGTGAATATTCGGTTTGGCCGTCGACGTGGAAGCATGGCCGGGAACTCCCCATGATTTTCTGCGCTTGGAGTTATCATAATGAACCCATTTTTCGTCCCCAATCACGATGCGATGCAGAAATCCCTTCCGTCTTTGCCTTTCAAGCAGCTGTTCACAAACAAACAAATGCCGTTCAACATCTCTCGGCTTCAATTCGTACGGCACCCAATTTCCTTGCTTCTGAATCATTCCCATGGCTTTGAGGCGTTTTGAAATGGCTTGTTGAGTCACTCCCAATGATCGTGCCAATTCTTCTTGATTTTGACACGAGTCTTGATCAAGTAATGCCTCCAATTCTGCATCTTCGAAAACCTTCTCTCTTCCACCGCTATGCCGGTCTTCGACGTCAAAATCACCGTTCTTGAAGCGTTGAAACCACTCACGACACGTTCTTTCACTAATAGCGGCCTCACCATAAATATTTGAGAGCATTCGATGAGCCTCAGCCGCAGATTTCTTCATATTGAAGCAGAAAATTAAAACCTCCCGCAAATGACGAGAATTTGGCTCGTAAACTGACACTTTTAATCGAGAATAAAACTTTAATCGAGAATAAATCGAGAAACTTTATGATGTAGACACAAATTGACTAATGTTTCTATGGGGTTATGTTGACAGATGCCCAAGTTTATTGTATGACGTCTATGATCTATTTATTTCGACCACCACTTACCGCTAAAGCCATCTATAGGAAAACGGCGAAACCAAAGTTGTACATCTAATACTTGCGCGGGATCAATGTTTGGGTCTTAAAGCGTTGAAAAAAGCTGATATTTCTTCTATATTGTAAAAGAAATATTTTACAATCCCTGTTCCACTGTTTCTCTCGTAATAAATACACAAACGAGACGCAGAAGAGTTTCTTTCATCTGCATAGCTCTTCCAGCCGTGCAAAATTATAATGTTTAACACAAACAACCGAACACTCGTTTGAGAATGAGTCAACACTACGTCGATGCTGGTAACGCATTAGAGCCATTCATTTCCCGTCGCACCTTCAGAAGACACCAGGTGGCTGCCCGGTCCGTCCGCTATCAGAGATGTCGAAGTCGTCCGATTTATGTAGCTGTCCGATTCGAGGGCGTCTTCGCCGCCAACTCGCGCATTGATATATCCAACGTTCATAAATTCGACCGCGCACAAATCCAAATACTGGCGTTAACGCCCCACGGCGTGAACATGTCTGATAGTTCGGTGTCTCATGTTTCAACGTCGTTACGCTATAGTGACGCGAGCACGCGCCACGTAGTGAAACTTTACGTGTGACTAAGGAGAGAACTGGGAAGCCTCCTCTCGCACCGTCAATCTCCAGTACCTCGCGGCGCTGAGTCTCCCCGCGCGGAATTTGACAGCGAGTCGCGCGGATTTGCGAGGCGCGGCGTAATGACGCGCGAGACGCAGCTCGTTGTGTCGCGTCACACTCCGTCGCACATCCGCGACGCATCGCGCGACGGAACGGGACGGCGCGGAACACAAGACGAGACGATATCGATCTTCCGACCGCGCGTTTCCGTGTTCGCGAATACCACTGGAGCCGGTATCGATCGAGAGAGGAGAACGCGCCGCATCTCTCTGTCTCTCCTCGGCTCCTCGAAGCGACGCCGGCACGACGAAGTATTCCTGGAGATAGATTGCATCGGCGCATGATATGTATTTGGCGCATTACCTATCGCGGGAGAGAGACCTCGTAACTTCGTTACGAGGGAGGCGAACGGCCGAATCTCATAAACGCGGCGTTTCGCGGTACGACGTACCGTCATTTATCAAGAGCTGCGAGAGAAAGAGGGACAGAGCGGTCCGTGAGGGTGAAAGAGGGACGCAGAGGGATGCACGACGAACGGGAGAGAGAAAGAGACGAACCGTGTCCAAATTAAAATTCGCTTCTGGTAACCCCTGGCAACGGGTACGCGCGAATAGATTCCATTTCCACCGTGTTTCGTGTTCCCCCACCTATCATGGTCCGTTTATATCTGCTGTCTCCGACTTCTAAAAGCGAAAAATTGACTTCGCAGTTGTCGGGCGCGACAAATCGATCTTTCTTCTCGAATTCCCCTCCTACTCGAATCCCCTTCCGTCGGATTTCCCCTCGAAGTCGGACATCGGCCAACATAATAGCGCCGCAGTTATCTAAAAGCGACCATAGCGACAAGGCTTTAATTGCAGCAAGGTGATCGTTCATTCCGGCCGGCGTTATCGGGTCCAGACCAGACCGTGTCTGGATCGCGAGGATAACCGGGAACTGCGGAATACGACTGCTCCGGGGCGTTTTTTAATTTGTCATCGGACGATATGCCGAAAAGTTGTCCTGGAACTCGCGCTGCACTTTCTCCGGATTGCCGGTGGTGATCTGACCGGTCTGTCGTATTCTTGTTTACTCCAAGAGATCTTTCTTAATCGCGTCGGCAAAACGAAATAATAGTTGCGCCAAAGTTGTGGAGGATCTTGAGAGAATAGGACGTGACAAATTTAATCCTTTAAGGCCCAGGCCTTAAAGGATAAGATTTTCTTTTCTTTATAAAATAGTACTTGAAGACTATTTTATGGAGCTCCTGTTGAAGAGCTCTCGTGATCCAAGTAAGTTTGACCGTCGAGGAGTACGATTTTCTGAATATATACATTATTACTCGACTCAAAATTTTAATTCTACTTTCGATCTCTTTCCATTTAACGCTTATTTTGACACTGTGCAGTCTATATCAATTCCTTTTTTATTCCATCTAACCCGTTAGATTAACTTTGCCGGCGAGTTCTCTTTAGAATCTACAAGTGGAATTTTGTACGTTTTTTGTCAGTTAAAGATGCTAAATAAGATTCCACTTTTCATAAGTATTACGCGTAGATTGATCCTTCAGAATATGGAGATGTTGGAGAGTTTAGGTCTAAAATTTCGACTCGGGTGTGTACATTTATATTTGCACGTAAGTCCTGATTGCAGAATTTAATAAATTCTTATAGCCATGATAATGAACATGGCGTGACAGCGCCAATCTTATACCTTAAGATATCATTAACAAAAATTGCGAAAAAATTTGCTTATCTTTTTTTTGTGAGAAACTTTACATAATTTCGAGCATCAACGATCACTATTAAGGTTTCTGCAACGGGTAAATCACCGTTTCACGGAGTTGGGACGAAGAATATAGCTCTATCTAGGACGGATCGATAGTATTACTACATCGGCGGAATCGTTACTTTACCAATGCAAACAATGAAGGGAGAATTTAAAGTGAATGTATATAATTATTATATATGCACTGAGTCTCAAAGTGTTCTTGAAATATTCGTAACGAGAAATTGTCTCATGACGATGTGACTTGCGGTTAGATCGAGCGGATGATCGAACATGTCGCAGATAAGTGGAAAGTGCAATCCTCAAACCATGAAATTCATAGCTGTACAATTTTTCTCTTACGATTTCATGACTGTTAAACATGTTGTCGCGAAAACACTGTACTTATTCGCTTACGTGACGGCCCCGACGAGCTTACATCACAAAAACGCACTGCTCCAGGCTGCGCCACAAGGTAGACCGAGACAGACGAAACGCAAATTACACAGTTTAGTTTCAACAGCTTCAAATGGCTCGGGAACTGCACTAGCGCCGATAAGGGTTACATTAGAAGTTAGTGCCTTTAAAGAGATAAGTGCAGCGCGTTCGCCAGATCTGTTTTGTTGAACAGCTATCGTTGCGGCAACGCGAACAACGTAGTTGTAACCTCTATACAAAAAGAAAATGAACGAGAAAAAAACGAGGAGAAGAAAGAGGCATGATAAGTTATCATTTACTATTGAACAGACTCGATTTGCCGTCTCTGTCGCGCTGCTGTTTACGAATATAAACACGAGCGCCGGCAAAAATATCTTGACACGGTGAATACACATGAAGTACAGTACATGGACTTACTGAGGTCGCGTAAAATCAACTTGGACAGCTTCACAAGGAGTCACGCTACGCCTCCACTTTCCACTAATTCGATGGCGCGTATACACGCGCTTATTGCGTCGCTTTTAATTAAGCAGGACGAAGCTCCATTGATGCGAAACCGCAGACGTTTGTTTTATAGATGTTATCCGCACTTTGTGTTGCACGAGCTATAGGCGTATAGTGGCGTGTTTGATAGTTTGGCCTGATGTTTCATTCCCTCGCCTGCCGCCGTCGTCGCTCGCTGTCAGCACTTATGCTAATAACGAACCGGCCCGTAATTACTCGGCCGCAGAGCGGGAGCTGCGGATTACGTTCCTTTGAGGAATTTTGAATGTATGAAATCCGACCGGTCTACGATTTCGCCACGTGTTCGGGAGCTTTTCGCCGCAGCGAACAAGTCCACGACCAACGAGACACGTCGTATAATACCATCTCCGTCACGAATCCTCTTTCACGCAACTCTGAACAACGCCTGACGGTCGATCGTCCAGCAATTTGTCCTCTAAACAATAGAAAGTCAAAGTGGTAAGGTAAAAGTACTAAAAGCTGCAATCAACAGAGATAGCTGCTTTGCAACTGTCGTAAGATCGCTGAAGATGTGCTGATTGGCACATACATACACCAGTCGGATTTACGAATTTTATAACAGCTGCGAAGCAGTTTTCTTTAGTGGAACGTAGACCAATGTCCAATGTTTGGACACGTTTGGATACTTGATCATGGACATTTCTATTCTCTTAGTCTTTAAATACGAATATTTAAACTTTCAACATAAAGTACACACACACACACACACATATATATATATACACAAATATTCGATGTTAGAAATTTATGCATTCGTATTTAATCCTAGGAAATCCCAAACATAAGTCAAATTTGCCCAGACCAAGTTTTCATTTGTTACAATTTTTAAAATCATGTTTTGTTTTTTTATTGTGACTTTTTTAACTTTATTTTTTGAATCGCAAAGATATTAATAGAATTATATTTCTCTATCATCTTTATTCTTTATTGAACAGGAAACATTAAATTTTAATCATTTCTCTAGGAGTTATGTGCAAAAGATTGCACTGGGTGAAATTTATGCATGTGTAAAGTTCACGTAACTTTTTAATGATTAGGATTTTAAGGAAGTTAAAGATCAAAACAATAAGAATGTCCAGGGTTAGGTACATGTTCGGTATTTCTACTTTATTCATAATCCGATCTTATATTGAAGATCATTTAAACGTGATCTTAGATGATCTTGAAAAGTCATTTAGTTATGAATCGACCATATTAACATTTTAAGACAGTTAAATATAAAATCAGACTATAAATACCGGTCTAAAAAAGCTGAGATTTCCATGCACACATTTCACACACCGAAGTCGTAATGAAAGAAGTCGCTTTCGTCAGTCTATTTTGTTCTCTATTTTCTCGCTGCGTTTCTGTATCACGGAGACTTCATCGCGGAAATCGATAGACATTCAACAGCGGAAAGTCTCGCACTTGGGAGCATCATTTGCACCGTAGAATGCGTTTGATGGATGCGATCTAAGGGGTCAGTTAATTCAAATACCAAAGGCAGCGAACTGAAAGTGATCTGGCGCAACAATCTGGCGAGAAGGCATGTGACTACAAGCGATTTTCTTCAATGTAAATTCCAATTCTTCCTTCTCCGGCTAAGACAGCTCGAGCTTCACGTGACCCTTTGTATCGCGAAATCGCATCGAGGAATCGAGTTCGCCGATCGAGGTATATTTAAGACAACTGGTCGTTAAAGCGCGCGATCGCCCTCGTCGGAATTTCGTGAATTGTTCACAGGGAGGAGTACGTTCGACGGGATTTTTTTACGAACGCTAAGGAAGATCGATTACGTCGAATGAAAATTTATTATAGCAATTTTTACGTCGCGCTTGCTTGCTTTTATTGTCCAGGATGAAAATACGGCGTGGCGAGTTATATTTATCGTGAGCGAAGTGGAGCGGAAAGGCGGAGAAAGAAATTGAGAACTTGTTATTTGCCGTCCTTCCTCTTCTATTACTTACTTCGGTTTCTCATAGCCGGAAATTTTGTCGTCTGCCACACACCGGCCCCCTTCGTGCTTTCATCGTATTTCACGAAACAATTAGGAAGGTCTTATCTATCTATGCTTTGTATATGTGAGTTCCGTATGATAAGAGCGAGCTCGCCATCATAGCTACTGCCAATATACACATTTCATATCTCTCTGTACGAATAAAATATTGCAGTAAAAATTACAACTAAAATAAAAATAAAACTAAAACTTTATCATAGCTACTGCCAATATACACATTTCATATCTCTCTATACGAATAAAATATTGCAGTAAAAATTACAACAAAATTTTTGTAATCCTGAACCATGCAGAATTCTAACAAAAATTACTATATACTTGTTCGAAAATGTTATACACATTTGACTTTTTACTGCAAAATTACTGTAATTGCTTTAATGATTTTATATATCATTTCATAATATATTTATAATTTTTTTTTATATAAATTCTTTTAAATTTTGCCATATTTCTAGTAGTGCAGGGCGTGAATCATGAACTTTTTCATGTAAACTCGATTTTACTTATCATTATATAATTATATAATATACTTATATAATTTTTTATAAACTCATTATATACTTATATAATTTTTTTTTCTTAACGTAAAGTCATGAAAAGTGAATAATTTTTTACTATTGGAGACGATTATGAATATTTTCCTCGAATGCGAACTCAAAAAGTGAACATTTTTATATATTTTCAAAGGTTAAATTTTTCAGCTTTTACGAGGTTACACTAGGATAAAAGATTCATGATTGACTCGCTGCAACAGATTGTCAGTAAGGCCTATTTTACTAAAAAATTATTTAAAAAAAAAACATCACAAACGTTTTATAATAGTACACTTTGACAATTTCACAAATATAAATAGTACATAAATAAAATGAAAGTTTAATAAATTGCAGAAGATAGATTTATTTCACGGTTACAAGGTTCTATAGCATATTTTACTACAAAATTTTATCTCTGTACATATCTTAAGGAGATAAACATTTTAGTGTCGGCAGCCAGCAATCGCAGCGACGGGCGTTCAAGGTGATTTACCAAAGGCGCTCGCGGACCTCCAAATGGTGTGGCAAATTATATCTGTATATCTAATCGGAGTGCCGACAACAATTGCGCCACTTGGCTCACCATCTCGTGATCAGAAAAGTTCCACGGCAACCTTAATCAATTTAATCGAGCCGAGTCCCCGAGTGCTTTTACGGGCTACGAGGTCGGCTATACTTTTCGGCTGCGAACTCGCTTCCACGTTCTCGCACTTCCGCCAGTAATCCAGACTAAGTGCGCCATCGCCGACAATGTAGTCCTCGAAAAGCATTCCCTGGTATTAGCACAACGCGCTCACGAATGTACACGAAGGCCCGCAGGTGCTCGAAGGCCAAGGAGTTCCGCGCGGAGCGTGAGTGTGGTGCGGTCTCTTAATTCTCGACTGTAACGAGGGAGGCGCCGCGAATTAACGATTCTTTGCGTTTAAGTAACCGTTAATCCGTCAAGGCGCGAGACCGCGGCAACGCTCGGCGCTCTCTCACGGCGGATCGCGCCGCGGCGGAGCGAGGTGAGTTCGCGCTGCAAAAGCGCGCCCGAATCGATAGCGCGACGCTCGAGAGTCGCAACGCGCACTTTAATCCCTTTCATCTCGTTCCAAGCCCCGCGGAAATAATGACGATTCCGCCCGGCGGAATCATTGTTTCCCGGCAACCGGGCGAGAACGCTGCGAAAAACAGAGCGGAAAAAGCTTTCCCCAAAGTCCGCCCGCGTCGTGCTTCGCGGAGCTCGCGGCTCGCGGTTCGCTTCTCTGAAGTAAATCAAACAAATGGCAGTCGGAGACCTGAAGCACCGCACTTCTAAGTACTCCCCGAACTTCGCTCAAGGTGCATTATCGTTCTGTGAGCAGCCGACGGTAGAAAACGCAATTACTTTTGGAAATCGGAAGGGGGCTCGTTTCGTTCCTCCCCCCCAGCCGGAAACGCGCAATCGCTCTGGGCCTCACTGACGGAATAATACATAAGTACGCGGTTTGCCGGTACGTATAATCGTCAGTGAGTGGCCGGATCCAACAGCCTTCTGTTCCGCGCGCGTATTGTTCGTAATCGACTAATGAATTTACATCCCACGCGCCTCATGTAAAATCTCGCGCGGGTCTGTAATACGATCATCGACCATCTAGTTCTACGCTAATGGTGTTGCGAGTTCAAAGTACAGCCACACCGTGTTCCTCTGCCGATGGCGATATAATTGCATTTCCTCTCCGCGGAAAGCTGCCTCTACGGGCGATAAGTCGTTAACGCGCATCAGTACGGCCGAGCTTGCAGCAGGTGGAGCCTCTGTCTCACTTTGTGTGTGTGTGTGCGTACGCGCGGTGCACATGCGACGTGAATAATAAAATATTTACTGCTTTATGCGGAAAAGTTGTTCGCGTTATGGGCTTCGACGAGTCCGATAATAAACGCGCACTTCCGTTAATCCCCGATCGTAAAAGTGAGACGGGAAAAATTTACGGCAGTCGAGCATCCTCGACTCTTCAAGGCGATTCGGCGCGAACCCGTTTTTATATCAGTATATGGGTATCTTCCTTCTGATAACGAACGGGCTCCGTTTTTGCAAAGTACGCTGAGAAAGAAAGAAATATTCGCAAAGTGGAAAATATTTATTCATGGTAGGTACTGATAACATATTTACCTAATCTACATTTTTCTGTTTAAATAGAGTACACAATTGTTTTCATGAGAAGAGTCAGAGAAATGTATATTTTCTCATTTGGAACAAAAATATTTTCTCAATGTAGAAGTATATAAATATAGTAGGACAAGTAGATATGTTATTTATACCCACGGAATAAATATTTTTTTACGCTTTAGGTGCTTTTTCTCTCGCACGGTGTATGTATTGTATAAAGACCAAATCACACTAGCGATTGGCGATTGATGATTGACGATTGAAGATTGGAACTTGACCAATTGGAACAAAACAAGCCAAAGTTGAAGCTTGTTGATTCGTCAAAATCTAATCTTCAATCGTCAATCGTCAATCGTCAATTGCTAGTGTGATTTGGCCTTTAGAGATATAGTTTTCTCTGACTCTGCGTATTTCTCGACAAAAACAAGCCGGCCATTTCCCGATACACACTGAGAGAAAAAAAAATCATGGTCTAACTAAAACTATATTTATCTTTGGTTCAGATCACATTTTTGTTTTTTTTTCAACGCGAAAAGTAGTAGTAATATGCATACCAGTTCGTTATCACTATATATTATAGTAGAATTTAATAAAAAAACGGCTTTTTTTTACCGTGATCTATAATAATTATTTCTTCGTGTGATTATAGTTACGTTATGTAAATATATTTACATTTGCAATATTTTATTATGCTATTTGAACGTTTGCATAGAATAAATATACGAGGCATTTTGATGAATACTTTTGCTTTAGCTAACTTCTATTGCCGCAGCACAAGTGATGATCTACCTATATTGAAATCCATTAATGTACCAAAATTCTTTTACATATACTATAATATAATAGCAAAATGTTTAGTTGTATATATTAAACTATATATTTTCCAGTATTTGCGGTACAGAATCATCTCTGCTAACAAATCCGCTGTGCCAAAACATCAAACTTTACTAACCACACACAGCCACAAATTTTATACGGTTCCGCGACTTGGTTACTGCAACATATCAAGCCGGCTGTCCGTATATCACGGCTATAGATTCGCTAGGCTAGCGAAGTTTTCAGTCGAGACAGCAAATCTTTCTTTTGCCCGTGGCAAGTTAAGGATATACAGTATCGCGATGTTCTTTTCCGCTTGATCTGCTCGAAAAACTGGCGACATGTTTCGTTCGGGCGCAGCTCGTGGAGGAGATAGGCGACATCTAATAAACCCGATATACGTGCACGATCGCGACGATTTCCGCCGAGAAGAAGAGTAATGTCCGTCGGATTAACGCCCGGCGACCGGGCTGCAGAAATATCGTTTGTTGAACGACACGTACGCCAGGCTAATCGATGTATTCGCGTATCGAGCGTCCGAGTGCATCGGCTCCTCGTGATGAATGTGACGCCGCAGATGGCCGGATACCAGCATCCACGGCTGCCAGGCAGATTTAATCGTTGCACGTACGTCCTACGATGCGCACGTCATACGCGATGAGGAAATATTTTCGTAATAAAAGTTTGACTTTTAGTCACGCGCGCGATAAACTGCGCCGTTACGTATCATCACGGCGCTACGACCGGAACGATATTGTGTTGTTTTCCCGAATCTGTCCGCGTCCCCGATCTGCGCGTCCGAACGTAAGCGCCATGACGTCGCACTCTTGACGTTTTATATATATAAAATTGCAATACGCGCGTATTGTATAGATTTTTTTATTTCACGAACAAAACTCCCGTGGAACTCGAATCAATACTACTTGAAGATCTTGGCGTAAAATCTCTGGTGCTTCTGTCTCATTTCCCCTCTTAGTTTCCCTTTCTCCCCGGACAGTAAATTTTTATTATACTGGTACATTTTTTTGATACGTAGAACGTAGATTTACGAGACGCCAGATATATATCACTTTGAAACTACTTGGACTTTTTATCGATCGGTCTGGCATATCAGTGCACAGAGCGAAGTTCCGAGATGTATCTATATAAACTGTGTGCAAATCATAAATATTTTATATCGTTGAATTCTTTTTTTCTTGGATACCCGACATCGTAAATTTTTGGTCTTCTCGTGCCTTCTTCTATCCCCGAAATGCTCGAATTGACGGGTCTCTCGGTATAGTTGTGCATTCGTCACGGGTGTTTCAGTATTCAAATTGACTGAATTATTCCACGACGGATATCCTCTTACCGAAAGCGACATTTGAATCGCTCCGATTTGCCGTGAACTCACTTTTATTTTATTCCGACACTCTTATATTATTCTGACAAATAGGGAATATCGTCGTGCTAGTCCCGCGGCTCGCAGGCGCTTGTTATTTCTTCTTGCTGCGTAACTGTCCTCTTGCCTGTTCCCTTGTTCTCACGATATCGCGACAACTATCCCCGCGTGTCTACTCACGTTATCGCGTCATGGTTCCCGCCTGTTTGCTGTTGTATATCGGATAATCGATGGAGCCGGGGCGGGTTCGGAGATAGCGGCGCGGCAAAAGTGACATCCTGCGCGGACCGTGTTCGAAACTAGTTTCCGTTCGCGTGGCAATTTGCAACGGCTTCCGTTCTTTTCGCTCGGGAACGCCGCCAGTCGACCGTCCGTGTCTGCTCCCGCGAAGAGTAGAAAGATGCACGGATAATGCTCGCGCCTTCAACGGTGTGATTAAGGGATTAAATCCTCGAAGCTTAAGAACAACGACGCTAATCCTCTCGACGGCGTCGAGCAAGCCCGCAGGAAGCGAGCCATAAATTCCTCCGCAGCATTCCAGTTACATGATCATCCCGCGCAGATTTCGTTGACAATGATGTAACCCTTCGCGGATCCGGCGGCTTGCTTATCCTGCTAAAATCCGACAGGATATGTGCCATAGCTGTTTAAATTCGAACAAATTTCACAGAATCGAAACATATACTTTAGACTATTTTAGAATCATGCACCGAGAAAGAATACTTGATTTGTGAAAAAATAATAATTGATTTGTGGAAATCTGAACCGAAATTTTGACTCTATATTAAACCTTGAATTCTACAGTAAGAATTCGCAGGAGCTAAATTAGCAAAGTAGGTTTATTTTAATGTTACAGTTTACTCCTACTTTGATTTTGATGATGTCCGAAATTTCCTTTTTCACTTTCTTTAGAGTCAAAATAAGTGTTGAATGGAATAGTGAAATTGAAAGTAGGATCAAAATTTCGACTCGGGTAAGAATATAAACTTTATTTCCGTGAAAAAGAAAGTTGATTCCTGTGAATAAACTTTATATGCCACAAACAAATTTCCAAGTATATTTCTTTCTCAGTGTGAGTAAATACATATTACAATTACAGAGAGTTATATTAATATACTTAATAATAATTTAATTGGCTGATATATAACTTGCAGGATCTAACAAAAACGTCTTCGATCTCCGATTAAAAATTGATTCGCGCTTCGATCTGAAGACATTATCCGTCGCGATATTTAATTTTACTAATCAAATCTTAAGTCAAAGAAAGACAAATCCACGCTTATTGAAAGCGTGGGAATCTCGGTTTTTCTACGAATCTTATTTCAAATCGCTGTGAATTTTAAAAGCCATTAAATCGATGATTACGCCGATAGTGCTCTCGCGAGTAGTTAAAAGTCCGTATTTAAATTTGCCAGACCACGTGGTCGCCTGTCACGCGCCGTACCCCCACTCTCGCACCTTTTTTTGAAAGTCTGTTTTTTTGTATTGTTATATATGATATAGAACTCTAGAACTATTGTAAAACAAACCGGAACTCTAAAGAA
>NW_022639474.1:1061920-1065054 GCF_010583005.1 Odontomachus brunneus
TGATTTGATACTCTCTTGAAAAGTTCTAGAGCTCTTTGCAACAATTTTAAATAGTTCCGGTCATTAAATACAAAAAAAATAGACTTTTAAAAAAACCCCACTCTCGCGTCGTAACAGCTGATCGCTCGATCACACGGTCGTTCACCCCGCTCACGCTTGCGCAGTGCGACCTTAAATGGGCCTTTAACTCGGCGCTTTAACAGTACTGCTCTGTGCTGCTCTTTTAATGCCGATTCAGTGGACGACTGCAACCAAACGTCGTGATAGATTTTAATTAGGAAATTCTTTATACAATATACTGTACGCGACAGAACTGTTCCTTGCATATTAGTACACGAAATGTGCGTGACATTGGTGCATTTTGACACGTGTGTGCTGAAGAAGTGTTTCAACTAACAGAGCGAGATTCAAGAGACATCGATAATTCTGGAAAATCAAGTTTAACTCAAGTGAATTATAATGCGTCGATGTAGAGACAGAGATCGTTACTTTTTTCATATATTTCTCTCTTTTCCCTTTTGCAAACGTCAACATGAGATGACGTTTGTGGGACAATAGACACGTCCGTGCGAAATTCACGAGCAATATTAAAATAACGTCACAAGCCCCTTGCAATGATATATGTCGGCAGTGAGAAGCCGAACAGAGAAGGGCTCTCTCGCGCTACCGTCCGGCCATTTGCAGAGAGCGAAGGGGAACCAGAAGGGAGGGGGGAGAGAGGCGTGAGAGCTGAGGAGAGAGAGGATGGAAACCGCAAAGGACGATAAATCTTGCGTGCGTCGCTCATCGCGATGCTTCTGCCAGAACAGCACGCATGCTATCTCGCGTTTTTGCGAAGCGAAGCAAGGACCATCGGCAACGATGTATGGGCTGAAGGTTGCACTCGGCGGAACGTTATTTATCGTCAAACGAATGAGCGTGACTACGCCTCTCGATCCGCTTCGATGACGATGACACGCCGTTAGTCGCATTTAATGCCTAACGTCACGCTACCACATCGACGCAATGATATTAGATTGGCGTTTGTGGCTCGACAGGTCTCGAGAGACGCTGCATTTCGCGAGACGATACGCTATGCGGCACTGACTCTCTCCAATGTTGGTTCGGGTGTTTTTGATCCGGGCATGTCGCGATATTCAGATAATCCCAGCTTGATTGAGAAACACACAGAGAAAGGAGATTCACTGCCACAACTGAGACGCTATATTTGATAATATCCGTGCAAGAGTGTTGATTATTGGCATTATTGGATTATTTTTCCCTAATTCCTTTGCTGCACCAGCAAATTTGCTTAATTATAACGTTTAATCTTTTCTAATAAAACTATATAGATTTTCTGGATCGACCAAACTAATTTCTTCCGTGCGCTTATTAATTTTTTTTATTTATTGATTATTTCACGTTATAATGTGCAAACGTGTGCAGACACGATGCGTCAAACTAGAATTGAGAGGTCGCGCGTATTTATCGCGAACCAGTGAAGCGCGAATTTATGAATACAAATTGATAAAAAAACCATTTGTGTAATTACGTTTCTTCAGATGCAGTTTACTATTGTATTTTCGAAAAATAGATAGAAAATTCCACTGGGAGGAGAAAGGGGACCGGCTCTCGAAAAGCACGAGCCGTAAATCATCTCAGTGAATTATTAACGAAACAAGCTTCTACTCCATCAGCAAAATGATTAGTGTTTATTATGTGCCTGGCATGGTACTTTACATCGCTTGAATAGCTTTCATGCGTCAAACGTGAAACGTAATTATATCGGCACTGTATTTCACCATTTTGGAACAAGTAGTATGACATTATTACATATCGGCAAATGTAGGTCATACGCGCCGCGCACGATCTCGTGTTTGGAAATTCAAAAAGGCCAATATCATGGAAAGTCGGTCCCGTTGCCGTTTCCATTGCCAAACTCCATTTTGCCGTCTGAGAGAGTAGGGCGCGAATTGCGATTACAAAAGTGTGAAAAAGCTGTACTATTTATCCTCTATTCCGTTTAAAGCCGGCCGATGAATTCGGTTTTCCGTGCGGTTTTGTGCTTCAAAAGGGTGTCCATTGCGGTTCCACTCGTGCACGAATATCGCGTGTACATGCGTGCTTGGGTGCGCGCGCGCGCACGCGTGTCCTTGCGCGTACGCACCTGCGTGTGTGCACATTCGCTCGTGTACACACGAGGGATCGGTGCGGCGCGCAAACTACATCGGCAACTTGGAGACTCGTCTTGCATACACACGCCGTCGACTGCATGCGCAAGAAAATTGAATGCACTTCCGGAACACTGGGCGTCACTTGTGACGGGTATGCGGAGTCCGCGTCTCTCTTTTGTCTTCCGTCCCCATGCAGCTTTTACGACGGACATTTCAAGTTTGCACAACGGTTTGTCAGCCGCGCGCTGGACTTGCCGTATTGCGAGACGCGTTAGAGCATGATGAATGTTCCCGTCGTGAATTTCTCGTGAGTATTAATTGTGGCGGCGCGCGGACACGATGATTCGCCACTTGCGAATCTGTCCGGACGACTGTGCGCGTCGCGAAGTGTTATTTTTTTAAATGCATTCTAAATGGAATACTCGGACACACGTCGCGCAGCGGCTTGTTTCTCTTTCCTCGTCTACGCGCGCAATTTGTAAAAATACTCGTGGAATTTGCGACATTGCGTTGAGACGCGCAAATACGAGCCCGCCACTCGCACATTGTTAAGCGGTTATTGAATACGCGGCATTAATCCGGCATTAAATTATCAGGGAGTCTGGTATTTTTCAACATCCGATATTTAGCGAGATATATGCGAGCTGCACGAGGCGAGGCGAGATGAGACGAGGTTTTATCCTTCTTGTTACGTTGCTCACTTCGGCGGCAATTAATGAGAGAAAAAGGGAAATTTCCTGTAATTATCCGGCTGTAACATTAATTACCGGACTAATGTTAAACTCGTGTTTCTAAACTAATTCAATTAAAGCTTCTCTACACCCACACTTTGCTTTACTCTTTGCCAAATAGTGGTGGAGTTTCGGTTAAGCATAACTCGTACAACTTCACTGAAAACTTGTCAAGTTAATCACAGTTACAGTATTATTAATTATTATTAAAAATTATCTATGTTCTCTCTCTCTCTCTCCCCCCCCCCCA
>NW_022639474.1:1065123-1079111 GCF_010583005.1 Odontomachus brunneus
CCCCCCCAATCACTAGACATTTGGTCGACTCTTTCAGCGCGAGAAAAACAGAAAATATTCGCGCCATCTTCATAAAAGAATTATACACCAGTTGACACGATGCATACATGTATGATGTGTGCACACTGCAGATCCAGGTGCGTTATTTTTAAGCGTGTAATTCGACTGAAGCTCTTTTTAAGCGTTTCGTACGTTTCTTACCGTTTTAAGTTATGATATATTTAATTCGTTTAAAACGTGCAATTTATAATTTAATACGTTTAAACACTTAAATGACGTAACTTAAAACGATAAAAAGAATGGTGAAAAACAGGTAAAAGGAGATTCAGTCAAGATATCGCATTTGAGTTTGCAGTGCACGTATTCTCTCGAAATAAATCAGTAAACATGCTTCTGATTGAATCAATAAAGGAAGCATCTCATCGATAATGAGTGAATATTTATTAATTTTCAGTGAAAACATTCCCACTTTACTGCTTTACCTGATAGATCTCACTGCAAAATCTTTAGTATTCGTCATGTGCTGTACTAAATCCAACTTTCCGTGTTTGTGGCGATAGAATTAATGGCTTCCTTGCGATTTGCGATGATACTATGTTTGCAAATTGCACCAATAATAGGAACAATCGCTATTAAGATATTATTAATTAGTCCCAAGTCGAAAACTTGATCCTATGTTAAACTTATTTTACAACGCAATAGAAGCTAAGTTAGCAAAATAGGTTTATTTCTCATGATATAATTTACTCCTACTTTGATTCTGATGATGTCCGAAATTTCGCTTTTCACGCTTTCTTTAGCGTCAAAATAGATGTTAAATGGAATAGTGAGACTGAAAGTAGGATTAAAATTTCTACTCGAATAAGTTAAATGGAATCAAAAGAGATTGATGTAGGTTTTACAGTATTAAAATAAGTGTTGAACGGAATAGTGAGACTAAAAGTAGAATAAAAATTTCAATTCCTTTCGCAAGATTTTACTGATTGCGGTGCTATAATTGCAACTGAACCACCAGTGTAGCATTTCAATGAAGAATACGCGGATTGTATTTCAGAGAAGTAGGTGTGCGTGCACGTGCACATGCATATACATGCACGAGATCTCCAATGTCTCTAGTTGCAGTTAATCTCAATCGCCGGCGCGAGCGAAAGAGGCGGCATTAATCGCCGGTTCTCGAATTTCGCTCGCGCGAAAGTATTACTCCCCGCGGCCTCTCTCTGTGTGTGTGTGTGTGTGTGTGTGTGTGTGTGTGTGTGTGTGTGTGTGTGTGTGTGTGTGTGTGTGTGTGTGTGTGTGTGTGTGTGTGTGTGTGTGTGTGTGTGTGTGTGTGTGTGTGTGTGTGTGTGTGTGTGTGTGTGTGTGTGTGTGTGTGTGTGTGTGTGTGTGTGTCGAGGAGCGCGCGAACAGTCGGCTAAATAGTTAAATTAGATAATGGAGGTAGACAGGGTCGGCGCGTGAAATTGGGTCAATTGATTCCTCCTCCACACCGTCGTTGGCCACCGTCTCTCAGCTAACACCCGGATAGGTCTATCAAATCCGCCGGCCGATGGCGATCGTTCGTTCTTCGCGGTATCGGAATCGCTTTAATAGCAGAGCAAACGAACTTCGTATATACAGATGGAGCCATTAAGAATTTAGCTCCTCGGGATTTAACGGCACGTCTCAAGATTCCGTCACACGCGCGACGCAGCTGTAAGAATATCGATTCATTCCCGGAGACCGAGTCGACCGCGAGAACGCGTTTTTTTCATGAATCTTCCGTTAGTCGCGGGACTTTGTTCGGAACAAAAGTGCGGAAACCTCATTTTATTAATTAAAAGGAAACCACAACACTTTCAAGTTGTTTCATTCTTCATCCAGAAAAATATTATCTCGTTCTTAGCGGGATCCTCTTATATATGGTCTCAAGAGGATTCTTCCAAGTCCAAAATGGAAATATTCTAACACCCCAAAAAAAAACTCTAGTTAAGCAAGATGCTGCTTCCTGTAATTTCATATTCTACACGGCTTAACGTTTTTAATCAAGTATATAGTCATTTTAATCATATTACTATATAATTCACACAAGATTACAAATATCTTGTCGTTATTTTTACTGCAATATTTTTTCCATATGAGCAAATACTTTTATCAAATATTTCTCTTATAATGAGGAGAAATAATATTATGGTTAGAAGAATATTTTTCTTTTGGTTTTAGAACCCTTCTTGAATCCTTCTTGAAGTCATATATAAGAAGAATCCGCTAAGGATAAGATTCTATTTTTCTGGATGTTCACAATTTTAGGTAGTTATTTTTAGGTAGGAAGATAGGACAAATATGGCTCTTCACAAGTCGAAGTTTTAGTCTTACTTTCGATCTGAACTTTTCAACGTATGTTCTAAAGACTCAGTGTATCTAATACACGCTGATTCTGAATGATCAGTATCTAATGCATGCGGAAACTGAAGTATTATACAGAGCGTCTCTAAATGATAGAAAACACACAAAATGCCACTTGTAGGTTCTAAAGAGGACTTAGTAAAGTTAAATAGAATCAAAAGAGATTGATACAAGCTCCAGAGTATCAAAGTAAGCCTTAGACGGAGTATTGAGGTCAAAATTAAGATCAAAATTATGCCTCGAATTATTACTTTAACTCCTACTTTGTGTCGCAAAATACAAATCGCTTATTGTCTACTACTACTGGAAGCCCGAGTCGAAATTTTAGCCCTACTTTCGATCTGAGCTTTTTAACGTCTGTATATACTGAAGAATCAGAATAATGTGTGTAATACTCATAAAAACTGAAATTCTATTTAACATCTTTAGATGGCAGAGAACGCACAAAATATCATTTTTGATTTTTAAAAAAATCTCAGTTAGTGCAAACAAATAGGAACCAATTAAAAATTAGATGATCAGAAACGATATCTCTGTTTTGAAAACTAATATTTCTGTTGTCGCAACCGAAAATATTTGTCTGAAAATTCAGCGATTTTAGAACTCTGTTTAAACAACTGAGAACAATTGACTATACAGCAGCCTCACAAAGGAATTTTTGTGTTCTTACAACCGAGTTTTCGTCTGATCTCTGAACAACCGAAAATTCGGTTGCACCAACAAAATTGTTTTTTCCGTGTGGGTTCTAAAAAAGGCAAAGTTAGTAGATTAAGTAGAATCAAAAGAGGTTGATATAGACTTCAGAATATCAAAGTGGGCGTTAAACAGAACCGAGGTCAGAGGAAGGATGAAAATTTCGACCCGGTAGGTTAAACAGACTTCCCACACATTTTCCGGCCGTTCTCGATCAAGTTGGGCTGCGATCGTATCCGCGTTTCCGAGTTTCTCGAATCGGCACGTACAGTTTGTTACTTGTATTAGTAAATAAGCTGAAATTCAGTCGTTCGTGACTACGTGTCTGTTAATCATAGTACGTTCCGTGCGATTCCAGTCACGTATCGATTAAAACGGGTATTTGCGTACGTTCCACGTAATTAAGATTTACCGTAACTCATCGCGTGCGTCGCGAGTATCAGCTACGCATAATTTCCGCTGCGTTCGGAGAAATAATGATGTGCTCATGGGTCACCCTCTCCTTCCTTCATTATCTCCGTCAAACGTCTCCCTGCCCTTCGACGCGATGGAATCCTCCACTCTGCCTTCGCCAAATATGCCATCTATCGTTCGGTTATCGCGCAGTACGTTCGTGACGATATAGCGCGAGTATAATAATGACAAATCCCGTCATTCGTTCTACTTTCCGCGCTACGTATCCGCCCTACCGTAAATTCCGCGCGTTCATGCGCTCAGGTCAAATCCCTTCCTTATCCAGCCGCGGCGGCGTTAAATTCTTGACGATGCGAATTTTAAGAGCGCACGGACGTCCTCCATTTTACTTACACAAGATCCTCTTACGACGGGAATCAACACGTAGATCAGGGAGAACGCGCGCGCAGCGGCGCCGGCAGAACTGCAAGGAGAAAAGACATTCCACGGGCTCCCCTCGTGGGGCTGATCGAATGTGTACCAAGTCAACCCCATTTTCACCCCTCGAGTCACGAGGTGGTAAATCCTCGGTCCCCTGGGCGAACTTCGGTAAACATCGACGTTAACTTGGGAGGAGAGAGGAGAAGGTGAACCCGCGGGAGTGAGCGAATGAGAGATAACGCGAAACCCTTGCCAGCTCTCTCTCTCTCTCTCTCTCTCTCTCTCTCTCCCTTTATCGATGGCAGATCTGGGAATTAACGTGACCAAATGCGTTGGGATATGTATCGAGACCCTCCTATATCGCGCAGCTTTCGCAAAAACATTCCCCGTCGTTTTTACGCCGGTCTGGAACGAATGGTCTCGAATCACGGCTACGGTGACAATAACGATAACGAACTTTCCGCGGAACGAAGCGTTCTTGCGATTAGTCCGATGTGCTCTATGCAAGATCGCCGTGTCTGAAAATAATGTAACACCGTATTTCAGCGGTAACTACTGTACGTCCCTTAAGGCTCTCGTGCCTTCGCCGCGGTCACTTTGATTAATGACGTCAGAACTGAAGAGACGAGTGTTTCAAAATTCTTGTGGAATACGTCGAGATCAAAGGGCACGTCCATAGAGCGACACTTAGGGTCGACTAAGAGCACATTTGTGCAATATTTCGAAAATCAAATCGCCTCGGCGCGACAATTTGAAATGTCTCATAAAAATTTTTGAAACATTTACTTAAAAAAACTGATCTTTAAATACAAATATTGAAACTTTCAACATAGAACATGTATTTATATGTAATATATGTGTATAATTTTTATGTTAAAAGTTTAAGTGTTCGTATTTGAAGACCAAAACAATAAGAAAATGTCCAGGATTAGTGTTCGAGCATTGGTATTTTTCCCCGCGCATTTATAAGGAAAGAGAAAAAAAATGGGATTCCACTCTTCTTCATAAAAATGTCACTCGGGACCGTTGTTTCTCCTTGTTCTTTTGTTTGGTTTGACTAAAATGGAGTTGTGTTCATTTATCATACCGGGTAATAAATTTCCCCGTTCCGTATAGCCTGGATGATAACGGTGTAAGTTGAGAACCGCCGTAGCCACGAATTTCGCGTTGTGGATGACGTCGGCTAGTCGTGCTCCATAAACTAGTTCCATTAATTAGGCCTGGAACTTTTTACGAGCTTGTTACGTCCGATCGACGAATATTCCACCAAAGCGCCGCGGCATTCCTCCCGGCACAGGTGCCTGCGTAATCGCCGGACGTATAAATCACACTCGTCTCTCCGGCGAAGTCGCGAGAATGCGGGAGCAATCCATTTCCGTTTAACTTTAAAGATGTTGACGGCGCGCGCAATATCTCCGACGACGGTACTTGGTTGGCGCGTAGTCGTGCGCCGCGGCAGAGGCACGTAGCAAGTCGGGCGAATAAATCGGGCGGCGTAAACGTTTCATTACGCGGCAGCGCCCGAATTCCGTGCGACGGCAAAATAACGACGTCGAGCGTCATGTCATACATGTTTTACGTCATCGTTATTACTGCGGAGACAACGTATCGCGGTGTGCGCTCCATTTCCCCGAGGTGCGATCACGCGATTGTTATATTTAAATGCGCGAGCGAAGCGCGAGCTTTGGGGCGCCGATGTTCGTAAGCTTAGAAGTTGGTTAACTTCACTCGCGCCTGCTCCATTCGTCCGCCGTATTGTTCCGAACTATTTCGAGGATAACACTAATTACGAGGGCAACCGACCTGTCGCGTCGCGCAGTGCGGTATCTATTAGCAATTCCGACCCACGTCTTATGTCTGCCGCGAGAACTAAAGAGCTCCAAACTATGAGCTCCGTTTCGATTCAGTCCCTCCGACTGTGACCGTTTCTGGAGTTTGTAAATCATGAATTTCTCGCGCACGCATTCGTGGATTAATCCGTAGAGTACACATTCATATATACATACATACACAAATTCGATGTTGAACACAATATAAGTGAAATAATTCAGTTCCGCGCGACGATTTGTATGTATCTTGAAACCTGCACGAAGAAAATTTAAAAATAATTTAGAGAATTTGTATATATATACAGGGTGGCCCACGTAAAGTATTACAAGCTAATAACTTTAAACATATCCTATCAAAAAGTTGTTCATGAGAAAGTTTCATATATTCGAGGGGCTTTTCTAACGTAAACAAAAATCCACTTTGGTTCCCAATTGAAGAGGGGGCAGGGGGTAACTTCAAAGTTTCAAATGGGACCCCCTATACAATGTTATATATTTGGACGGGAAAAAACAAGTAAACTTTGTCTGAAACATTTTTTTTGGAAAATGCTCCTATCAAAAGTTATAAACATTTAAACTTTAATGTAGAGTAAATTGAAATTAATGATAAATTAAATAAAACTCATAGTTTTTCTGTTTTGTTTTATTTTATTAAATGTTCGAACTGCTGACCATTAACATCTAAACACTTATTAATTCTTTTTACAAAACTTTGCCTAACTCTAAACAACATTTCTGGGGGGGGTCACTTTAGTGCAAGCTGTACGTATTCTTCGTTTTAAGTCTTCTTTCGTCGTAAGCGGTCTAAAGTCTAAAGTCTAAAGTCTAGGTCTAAAGTCGTTTTCGTTGTATCACGAACACAACTTTGTGTCAATGGAGTTCATCATAAATGAAATGGTTAAAAATTTAAATGTTTATAACTTTTGATAGGAGCATTTTCCAAAGAAATGTTTCAGACAAAGTTTACTTGTTTTTCCCCGTAGAATCCAAATATGTAACATTGTAAAGGGGGTGCCATTTAAAACTTTGAAGTTACCCCTCGCCCCTCTTCAAGGGGGAACGGAAGTGGATTTTTGTTTACGTAATTAGAAAGGCCCCTCGAATATATGAAACTTTTCATGAACAACTTTTTGATAGGACAAATATATTTAGAGTTATTAGCTTGTAACACTTTACATGGGCCGCTTTGTATGTATAAGTTAGAGAACACTCAGAGAATTCCTTAAATTTCCAAAACAACTGAATCACTTTAATAATTTAAAAGTCATTATAAAATTTGTAAACGAGAGACAGATCGATATTCTACAGTAATTTATTATTTTTTCATTTCATACGTGTCATTTATATTTTAGTTCCTGAAATATAAATGTGCTGTGAAAAAATTTACTGTTTTTAATAAGATTTACTATTATTATGTTATTATTATTATTATGAATTATTATTATTAATATGTTTCTTAGCGAGGTAAACCTTACTGACAGTCTATCTAAAATTGAAAAGAATTTATATGAAAAAACTAATATTCTTTCAAACTCAGCAGAATGGGAGAAGGAAGGGGGAGGGGGAGGACAGTGCGTATGTGATGCTGGATACTGCTAATATTTTATCATCAACGTGTGTCACTTATATATTAATAAAATACGCGATGTAAATTACATTAAGTAAATATGAAAAGATATTTTGATGCAAATTTATATTTTCTCGGGAATCTGCGCGAATTTTATGTATTCATACGCGTTTCAAGTATTGTCTTATGCTAGATTTAATCTAGATGTTAATTAAGATTAATATTTCGTTGTGGATGATCACCTCGATCCCGCTCGAACGCGCGTACATAGAGAAATAATTTTATTGAGCAAACGATCTCTACACAATTTCATTGAATTCTAAATAATTCATTTGATATTGCGATAACACAAGCGACGTAATTAAATTTAATTTGATGCCATAGATAACTTAATTAAATTCCATTGAATACTACCTTGTGCACATTTCTCCTTTCTAAACGGATATTCTCTTTCAAACGTGTAGAATGTCTGGATTTAAATATCCGAGCTCTCGTGTGCAGATGTAGTATTCGTTAAACTGAGTAGAAAAATCATCCACGGTTTTGTAAAGTACCATAGCAATTATTGAGACATTGATGAAGGAAAATTGGCGAATAAGTGCTTGCGTGACGTAGTGGGATGTGCTTTGTAGACATGTCTTGGATTTGTTGACTGTTTTATCAACGGTAGAAATCGGATAATAACGAAGTAAGATAAAAGTACCTATATCTACATATTAATAATACTGATAACTAACTCTGAACATTCTTATCGCTCTGGTCCTTAAACACGAGTATTTAAATGTTCAGTGTAGAAGATAGGATGACGCAAAGTGGTCCATATCTCATGCATTGTTAGATTATGTCAAACCATCTACTATTTTGCAAACAACCATGAAATTCTGCGTTATTAATTAAAAAAGGCGAATTAATTAATTAAAGAATTGGCGAACGCGATCACGCACGATACGGCAGATAGCGTGACTAGCGAAATTGTGATAACAACCTGCAGTCGTGTGCTTGTAGATTAGATCATACCGAACAAAAAAGTCCTGTACCATTTTGCAAGAAACCACGTATACATTTTTGAGTTTATTAACTTTTTGTTATTAACTCAAAAAATTTGGTGAGAATGATTGCGCGCGATGATTGCGTGTGATAATTTAGAAAAACGGTATAAAGGTTTTTCTATTCATACCAAAAAAAGTATTTTGTTGTCGAAACAGAAATTTGGTACATTGAATCACAATTTAGTTAAAATCGGACCAACCTAATGTTTGATAGTCGTAATTGAAAAATTTAATCGCCGCTTGTAGGAGAGAGTGGGACACAGAGGACCGGGGAGACACAGAGGACCACCGCTTATAAAACGTAGATAAATAAACACTATCTCTTTGAAAATGAAGAAATTACAATAAATAAACAACCGCTAATAGTATAATGAGGGGCCATGGCTCATGGCCAGTAGGCCATGTAAACAAACCTTATAGAGAAAGTTATAACGAAAAAACTGCAAAAGGATCACTTTTGAAGGTACGCTTGTTAAAATGTAATATTAATATATTCGTATAAAGTAATGACATAGTATTATTATTGTGAAATCAAATTTCATAACGTATCCACAATACATTAAAGTTATGTGTATTTTATTGTAAAGTATGTGTTTGGGGCACAGAGGTCCGGGATCGTTGGGGGCATATATATATATGTATATATATATATATATATATATATATATATATTAATAATAATAAATAATAAATAATAATAAATTAATATATATAATAATTATGATAAATAAATACTTTTTCGTTATTATATAATGTAAATATATTATTCTTATTATGTACCTATTAATTAAAAATGAAGGAAGAAATGCCAATAAAATTGTTTTTTTTACTTCATATATTGCTTTTACACACACACACACACACACACACACACACACACACACACACACACACACACACACATATATGTATATATGTGTTATCTGAAAATGATAAACTTATTTTTATTATTTTGTTTCTACTTATATATATGATATGCGAAATATTATCATACATATATAGAAAATCATGGTCCTCTGCTCCCCTTGGAGCACAAAGGACCATTTTTCTTTCCAACAATTTTAATGTCTAAAATCTCTTACAGTTATTAAACTAACGCTTTGTTTGCGTATGTATAACCCTTGTAAGTATATGTTGAGCAACTTTGGGCCATTTCCTATAACTGATAAATTAATTTTATAATGTTATTAATCTTAGAATGTTAAGCAGTACCCCACTCTCCCCTACGTTTTGCTTTCTCATTAATACATCCTACTGGACACAAGTAAAACATGCTAACCAAATTGCATGTACCAAATATTTTAGTGTCAATTATAAAAATAATTTGTTCAGTGCAGTTTAACAATTTCTACCTGTACACGAGCACTCGGAACCAAACACTTTACATCATTTACGTGAATAATGATTGCCCAGACGTTCGTCCTCGAATCCGATTGGATGTTGTGTTTAGAGTTGGAGACTTCTATTATTATTATTATCACTCTTTCCTCTCATTTCCTCTTTATCGCGAGATATCGTTGCTGTTATCATCACGTTGCTCCGTGTATCTTTTGTCGTAATCATTTGTTTTTCGTTGCTGCAAACGCGATGCGCATGCGTGCCCGTAAGATTGATCGGGAACGGGCCATGTGTCCATCGTGTGTGCTCATAAACCATGCAACGAGAGATTCATCGGTCCGTGACGAGTTACGCCCCTCCCGCGTTGTTTCCTGTGGATGGTATGGTAGCAGCCACCGGAAACCAGTTCCTCTCCCTGATACCGTGGAAACAGGACGGGGGAGAGGGGGCGTAAAATGCTGGCCGATAGATCGACGCGAGACACGATTTGGCAGGAAGTAACCGAAGACGCATAAATTCGAATCCGTTGGCTTTTATTCGGTTTTTATGACCGGCTCCGCCGCCAGAATATGGAAATTGAGTTTTCCATGCTCTCCGTCCGGCTCCGTCGATGAAACGCTGGTGTCATTCGTGTCACTTTCAAGTAACATCCTAAGATTGTCACCGAGAGATTCGATGGACTGTTCCGAACAAGAAACTAGAGACAAAACGCACTCCAAGGAAAAAATATTCAAACATTTTTATATATTTTATTTCTTTTATTTCACTTATTTATTCACGTAAATTTCTTCATGAGATCTCAGTGTCTTTACGCGAAAAAAGGATTCCATTGACGCAGCTAATCATTTGCTGAAAATATATTTGTTGCTGCTCCAAAAAATATGCTGCTGTAACTAAAACTTCCGCCATTGTTCGCTACTACATTACGTAGCTACGGTTTCGTAGCTAAATGTGTGTCCACTGCACTGAAAAAAGAATGGTTGATCAACGAAATTAAAATTTGCTTAAAATAGAATCAACGAAATGTTTGATAATTGCAATAAAAAAATTTAATTGCTGCTAATTTGTTTTGCTTAATGACTAAATAAATATATTATTGAGAAAGTAAGGCAAAGCAGCGGCAATTAAATTTTTTTGCTGTAATTATCACATATTTGGTTGATTTCAAATTACACGCTTGTGCGTTTGCAAACAACACAGTTGGATTTGCAGTGCACACAGATTCTTGCTGTCAACTTCATTTCTGTGTAAATAATGTTATGTATCTCTTTCACGAATAATATGATAACGATTGCAGTAAAAAGCAAATGCAAGCTATTGATTACAGACAAGAGCTATTCAACGTGTCATGGCTTAATTCAGTCGCTCGTTTGTCAGACGCTTCAAGATTTCGGTCGTCATCCCGATTCTTGCGTTACGAAAAGATCAGATCGTGGCGCGATTTTGCCTCGCGCAACGGCCGACGACGAATGTGTGGATGACGACAGTAATCGCAGCATGGCTTTTTAGCAGCGCAACAAGAGTGCGGATTGAATGAGCTTAGAAATATTATCCTCTAAGATGGGAACGATAAAAGGTGGAAATTGAATTCCGCGCGCTCTCGGTTTAATTTCATTGTTGGCGTCGCGTGGACATCGTTCGCCGCTCTCAGGGAGCTGGTCATTTTAATTACCGCGCTATATACGCGGTGTACACAGTACAAAGGTGGAGTACGATGCAAGATCGCCACGGTGAGAGTGGGTAAACGGCGAATATGTGGATGACGACGAGGACGACGACGACGGTGGCGCTATTTCGCGGTAATACTCAGTCGCGCGTCGGGACGCCGAGGCAATTTCACTTGGAGGTTTTTCAAATCGCCGGGACTTTTCCTGCCCGGGACGTGCTATTGCGAGAGCGCGGGCAGAGTCGGGGAAGAGAAAAGGCGGAGGAGAGAGAGCGGGGAATGGAGGGGGGAAGGAGGAAGGCAATGTCGCGTCCGGAAATGAAATTCTTCCGAAACTGGTTGGAACAGCGGATCAAGCGGATCTGACCAGCTTGCGAAACTACCGTCGTCGTCACATTTCTCGCGAAAAGCAAACTCGACCGCGAAAGTATCGTTCTCGCCGCATCCGGTGTCCCGTGATTGCGATTTTGCCGTACTGGGAAATCCGTCGCAGCTTCCGGAGCGCGCGCGCCGTTCATTAGCGGGATTGAACATTAGCAGGAAGCAGGGTACGATTCCGCGTTCGTTGACGAAATTCTCGGATCTTCTTATCGCGACGATAAGCACTTTCGTGTCTCGATGTGGAAGTCCGTAATATCTCGTAGTGCACTCGTAAAATATAAAAGTACCAATCAACTATTTTGGACTTACATCTCTCAATCTTGAACATTCTTATTATTTTGAAAAAAAGTCTTTAAAAAAAAGTGTAAGTACTTATTTTAAAACTAAGACTATGATAACACTCTAATTCTTGCATATTTTTACTTCACTATCTTTGATTTTAAAATCCTATTTTTCTTTTTATTTATGATAGTGTTAAACACAAGAGAAAAAAAAGCAAATCACACATAAATAAATAAAGCCATAGTTTATATATTCTTAAATTAAAACATTTTCTTTTAAAATAATTTTTCTTTAAACAACAATTTTTCTATAAAAAAGTTTTTTTCCTGTTTTCAGAAATTTAAAAAAATCGGTTTTTTTTTTAAACTATAGTTAAGTCAAATCAATCGATATTTTTTTCCACTAAACTGCGAAACATTGCTGGCAACCTTGTCTTTCATGCTTCGTAGGCAGGATTTTTATCTTATTACCAGTTGTAGTGATAAATACCAGGGAATTCTCGTATCTGTAGTCTCTCCTCTTCTAAATTTATTAATGCACTTGTCATAAAAGCAAACTATATAAAAAATGCTCGTATATTATTATTATGTAAGAGAAATAAAAAATTGTTATTATGCGGAATATAGTTTGCATCAAAGGTAATAGACAGCATATCGAGCAATTGTTTCTCTGAGATGATATTTTGATTTTTTCAAAATGGTCCATTAGAAAAGAACCAAGTCTTTCCGACCACATGTCTATCCTTCTAAGAACGATAATGAATAGAGGAAAAAAATTGTTTTATGCAATTAGAATTAATTCGAGATTCAAAAAGTCAAAGGCCTAAACAACACGAATGTCCAAGATTAGATGTGTGTGTCCGGGAATTGGTACTTTTATCTCAGTGTTTGAGAGAGAGAGAGAGATATGATCCAGTTTTCCGTCACTGTACAACGTGTACATATATCTTGCGGCTGTACGCGAACGCACACTTACGTGTAAATATAACCGAGAGATCCTGTCCTGATTACGCTCAACTTCACCTTAATAGCGACGATCTAGAGAGTCTAATACAAGCGCGACACAGAGCCGTTGGGTATTTACGCCCACGGAGCGTCGAACGAAGAGCACAATGACACGTGCACTGACCCGTTTGCCTCAATAGCTCGCGTTTCATACGCGTCACCTTGGGATTTAATTTCGTTCAGGCGTAGACGCGACGATGGTCCCTCGCGGTTGCTTGCAGTCGTCGCATGCGATCGCGACGGCGCACAGTGTGATATTTTCGCAATCTAGGTGGACAAAATGAAAATTTTTTATTAAATCATAAAATTAATAAAACATTAAATTTTAATTGTAAATAGATCATATTTAAAGGCCCCATAATTATTTTTAAAGAAAATAAGAGGAACATATAATAAATGGATTTGAAACTTCTGCTGTTTGGGTCGCAAGAAAACAAACACCTATGAAAGCGCGTCATTCATTTCAACTTCATTTACCGATAGCATTGTGACTGTACTGTAAAATAATATTAGTATGATATTATTGCATTCTTAACTTATCAAGATACACTTACATATTTTTATATATTTTCTAATGCTAATTTATTAACTCTCTAAATTCTTTTAAAGTTTAAAACTAACATGTATTACTCTCTTTATTGTCACATTATAAATATGTTTATAACATATTATACCGCATTATACCGTGTTGGGACAAATTTTACGTTAAACCTGATTCCTTAAGCTGTACAAATCGCGAAACTTTTGTTGCGCATATTTGCGAATTCAATTAATATAAATTAATGAACAATTAGTAAAATGTATCATAGATATACGTGGATTTCACTACACGGAACGGAGATACGGATTGTAATATACAATCCGTTAATTAGTTTACATTTTAGAAAACTTAGTGGGTTAATAAATTACTATTAAATTTTTTAAAAATATATATTGTGACGTGGCAGCCGTGGAGGCGCCCGT
>NW_022639474.1:1079806-1105524 GCF_010583005.1 Odontomachus brunneus
CACGCACGCACGCACGCACGCACGCACGCACGCACGCAGACAGCAGAGAGAAATTTATATTTCAATTATAACTGTGTAGAGAGATCATACAGAACATTGCGTTGAAAGATTGTTTCAAATAAGTTCTCCTCCTCCCCCCTTTTAGGGTGGTTTGAAGGTGGCTTTGATCAAAGTCAAATGACAAATGGTATAATCTTTTTGTATTCCACAAAATTTCAACTCTGAATCTCGGTCTCATTCAGAGTTAGGTTTGGTGTATCCAGAACTTAGTCTATTCTATATGTTACTTCGAAAACGCATCGTTTAAAAACTTTTTAAAGGAGAAAATATATTCTAAATAAGTTCTAAGTATATTTTAAATAATGTTTTTTTATTGTTTAAATTCTGAAGAAGCAAAAAAATAATATATTTTGGCGCAATAATTTTGTCCACCTAGATTGCGAAAATATCACACTGTGCGGCGAGGAGATACGAGGCGCGGCCATACACACACATATGGTGCGAAATAAAAGTTGTATAGAAACAATAAACGGTATGCGAAACAGTGAGAAACATGCGTAAGTAACTAAGGGAATTCAATACGCACGCACGCACACAGTCTGCGGTCTGCAGCTGTTGCGAGATATGTAACTCGCAGAATTACAACAATGCAACTCGCGACGACGACCACAGCGACGACGACGATGACAACGACGCCGGCAACGAAAGAACTGATGGTTCCCGCCGGTATTAGCGGGTAGACATGCAATTTGCATTTTTGTTCCCACGGTTCCTTCGTCTTCGTATCTAAATATCATAGCGCTCCAAGGAGCGTTTTCGATGCAATTCGCGCGAAGAAATACTGCCGCGGCCGAAGACACAGCACGGAAAATTGGAAAGCGGGGAGGATGGGGTTGACTACCGTTCCTCATTCTCTTCAATATCATCCCCCTCCGTTCCTCTCCGGGATATTACTTTTCGCTCTTTCTCTTCATTCCGGCGTCGGCATTGAAGTCGTCGTCGCGCGTAAAACCGGCGGGTCCGTCGGGATAGCTTCCTTCTGCGGCCGAGCTCACTTACTTTTCCAACGACGTCATATCGGAAATGCTCGTTAGGCCGTAATTAAAAAACCCGGGAAATGACGACGATAATAAATATTACTTGCGGAAGTTGCGGCGCCATTGCAGCGACGGATGTTATCCAGATGCTGAACTTGTTAGGGATTCAAGCGCGTTCACAACGAAGCGAGGTGGACGGCCAGACGAAATTTATTTTGCACAAGCTCGAACAATTTCTGCGATCGTTGGCACGGGAACGTATCTCTCGCGACGTACAATTTTAGACGGGAAGTTATATTTGTCTTTATACTCGTCGCATACCGCTGAAAAATTCAATTTCCACCGCAGAAATCGAGGCTCGCCGTCGAACATGCTTCGTTCATTTATTATATCCATTCGGAAGTGAATAGAATTACAGAGAGCGACGTGGATGAGATTGCAGGGAAACGCAACGGCAATGACCCTTCGCGCTGGCCTTTCTTTATTTGTCGCCAGAATTATGGTTAGATTTCCCATTTTTTGTCTGAACTCTACTCCGTGCCGCCGTGTATGACAAACAAGTCAGGTTTAAAGCGTATTATCGCATTACCCATCGAGAATTCGATTGTTCGAAGAGAAGCGCGGAACAAGAGGATTCGACTCGATTATGTTGAATGAAACTCGCAGAGAGAGAGAAAAAGAGAGAGAGGGGGGAAGGGGGGAGAGAAAGAGAGAGAAGCGCTTATACGATTGCGTAATTATTTTATTCGTCTGTCAAGAAACGCATATGAGTACACGCCGTGTAGTTCACGCCATGTAGTTCAGCGAAAAGAAATAATCGTGCGAGAATTTTCCTTTTTCGTTATCGTCGCACGACGCGTGAACTATTACTTTTCATTGATTTCGCGTATTTGAGATATTACCCGTTTGTTACGCGTCGCGACTCGTCGTTTTTTTTCTCTTTTTTTATTTATTTTCTTTTTGTATCGAAAAGATGCAGGCGCGTTTGATTTATTTCTTCACACTGCACAGCAACCGGAATTTTCGCGCTCTGAGATAAACTAGTAACACCATACGAATGCGTATCGATCCGCCTCCCGCTACAATGCATAAAAAGGTACGTCGTTGCAGTCTGTCTCATGCATCATACGCGTCCCTGCAGCTTTAGATGTCGATACGTTTTCATGTCTCGTTTCGAATCCTTCTATTCATTCGAGAACGGATGGAAATGTAGAAGCAAGTCGCATCGCCATTTCGTTTTCTGAGTTTTTATTCGATATAGGGTGTTCGTCGAAATATATAAGCGTCAGCGGCGAGATGTCATTTCGCGACGAATTTTCTGGACGATTCTGTGTGTTTGACGAAGTAATCGCGGAATTATTTTGATACTGAGAACGAACGGTTCAAGATCTGACTTTTCACTCTTACTTTTTCTTCGTGAATTTTAACAAAACTTCAATTTGAAGACTTAATTCCCGAAATATTTCAAAGTGTTGACAATTAGTTGGAAACTGTTTTATTAAGATTCATTTCCTCCGGAACGAATAGTGTATCATTAATTATTATATATAATAATTATGTTATATATATATATAACATTATGTACATATTATGTTATATATATATATATATATATATATATATATATTATTATATATATTAATTATTATATATAATATATAATTAAAATATTATATTATATATTATTATTATATATATTATTATATTATATATAATTATATTTAATTATTATATAAAATAATATACAATAATAGTGTATCATTATTATTATTGTATCATTATTATTAATCTTACAATATGTCCTATAATTTTGTGACAATGTTAGAAAATAAGAAGCAAAAAATGACGATATCCGATCAAGGTTCTCTCGAGGGGTTGATTTGAAATTCATGAAAGAAACATTCATGAGCTTATTATCGCTTCTCTTATTTTGGTAAATGATTCATGTATTACTAGCAACGTTCGCGGAACATTAGGCGGTGTAACATATAGCTGTTCACCTTATTGATTGCACGACCGGCCGGTAATCTTGTTATTATGTAATAAATGAACTACGAAACATTTCCATTAACATGGATGGATAAATGGGACGTGTTGGCTGATAAGCTTTCCGTGTTCGGTTTCATAGCTTCCCGATGATTCGGCCCATCGAATGAGGAAGAGCCTCCCAGGCGAGAGTGGGCAATCAGCTTATTTGAAGCTTACCGCGTGGAATTCCTCTTTGTTCCGATATCACGGTCTGGGAATAAGACCCAAGGGGTCTTAATGTTCTCTTCTTCCTCTCTCTCTCTCTCTCTCTCTCTCTCTCTCTCTCTCTCTCTCTTTTACTTTTCTTTTATCATCCTCTCATACTCCGCGACTTAAATAAAGTATAGATTCGCCGCTGTTGTAAAAATCAAATTTTCCGCTCGCCATGTTACGTGCGCGGGAGCGAAATATCTCAAAATATAATTCAGTCGCATTATCGCTCGCGACGTCGCAATTCCTTTTGATCTCTGCAAATTGCAGCGCTGCAATACGTCGGAAGATGTCATTAAGTATTAAAAAAAAAAAATAGTAGACGGCAGAAAGAGGAGCGATGTTCGACCTGCGTCCCTAATAGGATGTTAATTGTAGCTCTCAAACGCGCAACGTTCTTGTGTAAAGTACCTTTGTGATATTTTCTCGGTGCTCGGCGCACAGTATTACGTGATTCTCTTCCATAATGAAATTAAGTGCCCGTCTTCGAGATAGGAGAACGTCGATCATAAGACAGTTCTATTTCCTCCTACTTTTTCCCTGCAGACACGCAAATTGCCCTTCTTGTCGAGTCTTCGTAAATTCTTCGCAATATTTACGGAACGGCTTCCCATGGGTAAAAGTTACGTCGGACACAGGAGGGGAAGGGAGGACGGTCGGCTTGCCGGAGTGATGAGATTTCTCGCATTATGAGTACCGCGCGCGATATAGGCTTACTGGGTCTAAAAGTCAAACGGGTCAGTTGTTACGTAATAAATGAAGGAGCATATTCTTTTAGTACAGGTTGCTTGTATCATGTTAGTTGAATGTACTTATGGTTTATGACTTATAACAGAAACATCGCATGCGACATTTACTAGCACTTTTCCGAAATTAGACGCGATGAGTCAATTTTTTTTTGTCTCTAGTTTCACACAGAGAGAATATTGTAGTAAAAATTACAGTACAATTTCAGCAGTCTGGGAATAAACTGGCACTATTACGGAAATTATAATAAAACATAGTAAAAATGACCATAGTAAACATGATAATTTTTACTACATTTATGGTAATTTTACGTTTATGATCACATTTACTATGTTTTAAGTCAATATGTAAAAAATGTGACAACTAGATCCGGGTTCCTCTATATGCATATAAGTGTCAGACAACAAGGAAACATTATCTCCGCTCCCGTGAGAGTCGATCTTACGTCGCGCATAATGCGAAGTCTGTCTATATTGTGCGCGCAATTAAATATCTTCATCCGGTGCGACGCAGTTCGGCATTGTTCGATAAACAAGCTCGGAAGCATTAAGAAACTTCGGGAATTACGTGCCTCATTTACCGTGATTATCCTTAAAAGTTACATGTCTGGCGTCGACCGACTCATTTGCGCGATTGCACTTATCATGCGAAGAAGCGGAGCGCGTTTCATGAAGCGTAATGCGAGGCGCTCGCGAACTCTTTAGAAATCGGCTAAATGATGTGACGAGGAAAGTGCATTTTTGTCCCTCCCTCTCCTCCTTTCTTCCATAATATTCATACTGGAGGTGATGTTGCTTTACAGAGCATTGCGAATAACGTACGTTCCAGTCTCGCGGAAGAGCTCCTGGAATTTTAGGCGCGCTGAGAAAAATCTCTCGGTGATCTGAGCAAAAACACGTTTACTATTTGATGATCGTTGGAGAAACAGATCGAACAGTTACTGTTGCAAATCATTTCTCGTCATTTGTCATTTTAACAAATATGTATTACCCTTATAATCTACTTTCACTATCTTCTTAATTTTCATCTAACCTGTAGCCTAACACTATCAAGATCTTCTTTCTATTTACCATGTCTAATTGTCCTTTCACTCACAACAGGTACCATATCATCTTCATACGCAATATTTCAAATACTGTTCTTCAATTGGATACATCTTTATTCCATATTTTGTAATATTTTTCTTTACACTTCATCTTTCTTACTTGCACAGCACCTGTCCTATCAGTCCTTATGTCATTCTTCTTCCGCATATCTTTATTTTGCTTTCTTATCTCATTCGATGACCAAATCTTTCCTCTTTTTTTTCTATCCCTTGTACATAATTCTGTCTTCTATTACTACCTATTACATCATTACTACCTATTTTCTCATTTAAATGAGTTTACCCTGTTTGACCTCATACTAAATTCAATATACTAATCCATTCAAAACTCATGTACTACGTCAATCAAACATCCACACACTTGCACACTATCTAACCAGATTTTTGTTGCTAGTATCGTGTTAAATTAGCAAAACTTTTTCTCCCAGTGTGTCCAAAGTGGCGCACTTTCGCGTCAGATACGCGAAAGATCCCCGACAAATTGCGGGACCACGTAGCTCCTCACGTAGCCCCGAGTATCTCCCTTTCGTCGCACACGATCACACGTCGGATTCGCGGGGAGAAATGGTCGCCTGATATAAATTCACGTTACACCCTCGGAAATTACGAGAGCGATATCAGGTCGAGGAAGCGTTGCCAGGTCGTCCTCTCCGCGGGGCACTTTGTCTCGTTAACGTGGCCAAGGATGAACTGCTAAGCGCAACACAATTCCGTGGCGAATCTCGTGAGGACTTCGGCGTCGATCCCTGACTGTTCAACTTACCCGCAATCGGCCCGCATTTTCATCGGCCACGTTATGAGACAGCCGTGCTGGGACTTGTTAGGTCGAAAAAAGGTCTCTCTCCGACTCCCTAGCGCGTCGCCAGCGGCCGTTCTGACGGCCTCTCTGACGAGGGCGCGCGAAAATACCCGCGCTAGACGTCGGATTATCCGGTCGGCCTGATTACGCGATGTCCCTTCGGATGCTTCGTACGTTCGACTAGGGCTGACCCTTGTGCCGTTGTCGAATAAGAGAGAACCCCATGAAATAAAATATGATTCTCCGTTATTCTCGAAGCGGAACTCAAGAAGCACCAAGTGCTTTCGACATTCGCGACTTGCCGTATTCCCATAACGTGATGTTGTCTCTGCAGCTGACCGCAATAGATAATTATACTTGGATAAATATTTAGAGCGTCTCTCGGATGGAAAAATCAATATGAAACAGCTCGACGCTTTTCAGGCTTGCGATAAATAGAAATTCAAGTTTAAAACGTTTGCTGTCGTTTGGGTCACCGGTGGTTCGCGCTGAACTATCGGTTTTGGCCGTTCGACATTTCGACATTAAAGCAAAACAATCGTGAAATACTCTTATGAGACACGTGTGTATTTAACAAATACACAGCAGGAGAGAGAGACAATGTGGATCACCGGTGAGCTACACGACGTAGATGGCGGGTTACATGCAGCCAGTTCAGAATTTCAATGTAACGTGTCGAGAAAGTTATCGAAACATACTGTTTTTACTGTACACACTTCATCGTGACATACTGCATAATTTCCTCTCGCGATTGTCGCGAATCGAGATTTCACTGGCGCTTTATGAAGAACCTATTGTCGCTTTTGTGTTGCAGCTCAACGGTTGAACGAGTACATCCGCCACTACGAATCTCTGTCGTACCCCGTCGAGGACGTCCATCGAAGTCACGTAAGGGCGAAAAGGTCGATCAGCCGCGACAGCGCCGTGACTGTGAAGTTCCGTGCGCACAACAAGAACTTCCACATCCGATTAAAGCGGGACCTCGCCACTTTTAGCAACAACCTAATCGTAGACGGGCCCACGGGAGAGAGACAGGATTCCGACATCTCCCATATTTACAAGGGCAATCTAATCGGTACGTCCACGACAGTACAGACATTCGCAGCGATGTTATTTTATTTACACAGCGTTCTCTTTCGAGCAATCGTAACGCGCGCTCTTCTCCGAATTTCAATTGTTAGAGAACACGCGCGGCTGGATCCACCTGTGTTTTTTCTCTCAAGGGTGGATTCGTATGACGAAAGAACGGCTGCTCTCGAAATTTCGCGATGTTTTAAATTCAAATTGGGAAATGACATTAATATTTCATATTACTTCATATTAATGTCGAATATCTATGACAACGAGTATCGTAGAATTGCAAGATTCCATTCTATTGTTTAATTACGAAGATGTACATTATACATTACGTATATATTTAACACATACGTACATACAGACACACACACGCACGCGCGCGCGCGTTAGTATAATCCATCTGTGAAGCAGAGCTTGCAGAGAGAAGTGAAATTATAAATATTATAACAGTAATTATAAAGGATATATTTCAACAGAACGCGTTTCATTCAATACAGTTTTAATGAGACAGAATTAAAGTTGACCGCCCGCAGTTCTTCCACCGCGCTGTTTGCCCGATAAACTTGAAAATACAACGTTTTCGTTCGATACACAGAGAAGAGGGTTTTTTTTGTATCTGGTATACCTATTTGTTCCCGATTTGTTCGACCCGACAAAATAATTTTATATGAAGCAGCATAATTTTATATAAAATATTATACACACACATACATACACATTTTGTTTTATTAGATTAATTTCGCTTATTTGCACGATTCTCCATTCGGCAACTCCGCGATTGTAATGTTTCCCAACGCGAGTTTTTCCGCGGCCACCTTCGCAACATCTGCCGTTACGCGAAAGTGCGGCTGCTCCAAGATACTCGATATACATACACGCTATAGCTAGAGAGGTCTACGACTCGAATATTATATCTCGCATCGATGCACTTCTCCCAATATAGAGCCATGGTATTATGACATCGAGTCTGCAATCTTCTTGGTGGCCCATATATTCGCACGAGCGACACTCGGCATGTAAAGTTACACGGAATCGATCGGCAGCTCGATCGCTCGAACTTCTCCGCTCATATGACAGGCACACGTAACTGCCGACATTAAATCGAACGTGCTTCTCTCTCTGTCTCTACCCCTCTCTCTATTTCTTTCTTTCTCTTTCCCTCTGTCTATGTTTATATACGTGCAGTTAGTTGCACTCACTTCCAGGGACGCATTTATCGCGAAAAGAAATGATAACGGCGCGCCATTGTTCTCGCAAAACGACAGGTAAGTAACGCGAAAACGGGGTGAAAAGTTCAAAGCTGAAGTTGCAGAACGCTGGTATCCTAATTCACATAAAACCGCTCCGTTCTTGACACTCAATCGTTCGCTTGAATCCCACAAGTGCAGCAACGTTAATAATTAACATTAATATCACATTTTTCGACCGACCACAACACTAGACGCCGACACGTTAGGCAATATTGTTTCCAATTAACGCCAGACAAAACGTGTCGCAGCAAGATCTTAATTCGGCCAGCTCGGCTACTGAAACGTCTATTATTTAAGTTATAACGAAACATCCGGCATATAATGAAATCTTCCCTCCGAAGTAAGGCCGTCTTCAAATTCGTCGTGCGATACGCCGCTGAAGTTTAATGTTAACCTTATGAAATAGCCTGTTTGCATATACCCCAAAGAACTTTCATCAAAATAAATTTAATAGAAGGAGTGAGAGAGAGAAGTGCTCTGGCTCCTCCTGCTTTCTTTCTTTCTTTTCATTTCTACAGTAATTTCTTTAATTAAAATATTTATTTTTTATGAGCAAACGTAAATTGTATGTATGTAATGCGTCTTATAATGTATATTTTTCAACAGCTATATATTCATTACCATATTACAACTATATTCGTGTTCTTAGGAGACTGTCCTAGAACGATAAGTGAACGCTCAATCAATCAATCAATCAATCGAATCAATCAATCAATCAATTGATCGAATGTGCGCGCGCGGACACACACATACACAAGCCAAGAGCTATATTTAAATATATAACCGTGGCTTTCTCTCACCATCTGACACCCGAGCGACGCTCGCTTGGTGCACATTCTGGTTACATTCTGCAGCTTGGCCTCCACGAGGCGGTACCGTTTCTTCGTGTAGTACCGCTTCCGCGACGTTCCCCGATAGCCAGGTGTGGCACGCAAAAGTGCGTGTCAGCGTAGATACCGGGTGGAACCTTTATTTCCAGTCTAATAATTTACGGGAGTCCGGCGTGCGAGGGGCGACAGTTTAAATTATGGATCAGGGCGACGAGGTGCCGGGGAACAGTTTATCTCTCGCTCGTGCACTCGTGCGACCTTTCGCGACCCGGTTACAGCCGCGCTCTCCTCACCGGATAAAACATCACGAGAAGGCTCCGACTATGCTTCAGTTTACGGATCAAAAGGAATTCCGAAAATCGTGGGCTTAGCCGTGCAAGCGCTCCGCTATTCTTGCCAAAGTTAACGGACTAGGCCGCACTTGTCGAGTCCACGGGCGACTTTATAATACCGGTCGGAAGGGATTATTTCTACATGCAGACATACCTTACGTTCCAATTTTTTAGAAACAGGGGGAGGGAATGGGGAAGGAATATATGGATCCACGTATTCGCGATATAACTGAAATTTTCAACGTGTTGCTTCTCTAAAACTTGCTAATGAATTGAAATTGTATCAGAAAATTTTCTTTTATTTATTACACACATATATACATAAAACTCCGTTAGCGTGGCAGAAAAAAATGTGTTAGTAAGGGAAGAATACTGAACAAATTATCAGGCCGTCAGATGCACACAATCAAGCTTAGATTAGGAAATTTTCTGAGTTTGATTTTCATCAGGAAGTTTTCTGACTTAAGTTTGATTGCGCAGTTGAGGACTTGATAATTTATTCAGTATTTTTTCTTTGCTAGTAAATTTTCTCCCGTTATACCAATGGAATTCTACGTGCGTGTATATGTGTGTTATGTAATAACACTGTCAGACACATAACACTGTTTATCCGGGGCGCTTGTGAAGTGGTCAATAATTAAAAAAAGAAACAATGTCAAAATACCACCAGTTGGAAATTGCAAGGAAGGAGTAACGCTGAAAACCGGCTGCGTGGTTTTAATTTCGAGAGCGCCGACGCTTTGTTCTCGCGTCAAAAGGAATTTTGAATTGTGATAAGCTTAACTGCGCGGATGACTTCGCTTTCCTGCGATCTATTATCTAGAGAGGAAAAAGGTTATGTCCCGGGAACGCTCGCTGAATATTCTCTCTTATTGTCGTTTACCCACGTATCTGCAATACGCTCAGGTTTCATCCCGCGCTTTTAATGATTCAATATTTTCCTTTCACGTCCGGCGCATTGGTCGAAAACGTGTCGCAAAATATTTTCCATGCATAACGCGCGACAGAGAAACGATTTCAGCGTTACCTTTACTGCCAAATCTGTATTTCCGTCGACAAACGCGGTTTCTTTACACAGGCGAATATAAAATATTCGTTGTGCATACGCGTTTCGTTCTCGAATCGAATAATATAGCTGCAGAATCTGAATTCGAGGATCTCGCGAGACCCGGATCTCAAATGGTAGGAGAGATGCGTCCCGCTCATTCATTCATTCATTCATTCATCTTCTTCATTATATTGTCGTCTTTGATATATGAAATAGGTCTCGCGATGTCGCGCGCTTCTCTTATTGTGGTAGACAAAGATTCTCGACGATATCAAGGACCATTCTTTTCAACTACCAGAGGATAAATTGAAAAGAATAGTCCTCGTCTCAAAAGGACAGGTATCAAGTTATAAGATATAGATTCTCGGACATTAAGGGATTTCGCCAAAAAATTGATATATTGAGCTTTCTGAAGCTTTCTCAAGCTCTATCTATAATTCACACTTGTACACACACACGCGCGCGCGCACATATAATTTGTTCAATTCTCCCTGATTTTTCATTATCGTGAAAAGATAGAAAATATATACATTATAACTTCGTTCGCGCTATACGTGCGTCTCTCAGCTAGACGAGTGAATCGAGACAGTGAGACGAGTGCACGTTGCTGCGTAAGCCAGCAATTTCAAGCGCAAAAAGTTTCGTTGGGTGACGAAGTTTCCACTACCGTCGATACTTTTTCGAGCGAGGCAACTTCGTAGCCGTTCGCACGAACATGGTTTCGTACTCGCGCGCGCATCTCCACCTGAGTGTTTATGTTACTTCCATGACGTTCTCCTTATTTCTAGGAGTAGAGGAGGAGCATGGGAAAACAAATAAAGAAATAAAAAATTAAAGAAAGTTGCCGTAATTTTAGTATAGTAGCGTTGCTTTTCAAGAAACGACTAACGTAACGATCATTTGTATAATTATATCGTGCAAGAAAAGATAGAGTTTGGATTATTGTGTGTGCGCGGACGATATGGATTAAGAGAAATAGGGAGGCGTAATTAAACACGACCTCCTACTTATTTAAAACTTAAAAACTACCTAAAAATAAGCTATTGTTAATTTCATCAAATTCGTTGCATTTAGGAATTACAATGGCAATTTTTTCGAGAGAATTTCACCGAGATCCTCACGTCTGATCGTGAATATATTTTCTGCTTCCAGGCGAGCCTGATAGTTACGTGTTCGGAAGTGTCAGTGATGGAGTCTTCCACGGGAAGATAATATCACCGAAAAGCGGTGCGTGGTACGTGGAAAGAGCGCATTACTACTTTCCGCCGCACGAGGTAAACGAGACGCTGCACTCTGTGATCTATCATGAGAATGACGTCGGCGATCCGTACGCAGACGTTCGACAAGGTAAGGCGCGCAGAAGAAATAGAAGAACAAGATTCGTTCTTTCGGTTTCATCGATATTAGTTCTCGAGACATACAGGCACATACATGGCATTTTCAGCAAGTCCACTGCGCGAGCGTAACATGTTCGGCGGGGGAATGACCTTTACCTTCAGGCCATCTATTACAAAGTTTCGATATCGCAACATCCGATGTTATCGACCGTTATTCTTCCAGTTCTGCGGTGTGTTTCGCGTTATCTATAATATATACACCGTGGTTATGAAATAAATTTTGTTCCGATGAAGTTGAACGAAAACTTATTAAATATACAACAGAAAAAAGAATTCACTGTGCACTGTGTTCCTCAAACTCTGTGTTTAATTTGCGTGAAAGAACGTGGACTGAATGTATTCGTTAATTTTACACTCGGCGATGTTTCTTTATACTTCTACCTACAAAAGAAATGCATACTGCATTCAGGTAAATGTTACTTGTTTCAAGTATTTCGTAGGTTTGTGTATCCGCAAATCTATCGTAAGTTCATCATAAACATCAAATTTATTCAAGTAAATTCTAAATTCTGATAAGTTTAGCATTTGAAGAATATTGAATTAAAACAAGAGTTTTGCTTACTACATAGGATCGAGTCAGCTTATTCTTGTATAAAATTTCCTAACATTTTTGCAAAGGAAGTAAATTTTTCTTTTAAGTACATATGATACTGAGCTTCTCTCAAATTTGTCACGAATATGTTTTGAGATGCTATTTCTGTTATCGAGATAATATTCTCAGTTGAAGACAATTATCTTTCAAAAGAAGAAAAGTAAACAGAATAATTTTCTTGGGGAAAAGTGGAATATTTTTCTCTGTATATTCATGAACGATGTATATACGAATGGTAGCATAAAATGCACATCGGACTTGGGGAACAGTTGTTCGACATCCGACCGAAACAAAGCAGCAGCTGCGTAACGACTCGGAACAAAATCGCGAGTCTCATTATGCAAAAGAAGAAATACCATGTGACGTGTATTCGCGGAAAATGAATAAATTTAGATCGGTAAAGGCAACGATTTATTTAACTACCGGTTACGTTAATAATTGTAACGTTCGTCGTGCATGGGAGCTTTGCTAATTATAAGGCGGCCATGGGCTCGAGAACGATCCGGACGATCGTCTGGATAGGTTGTTCAATGATGGCGACCTCGAAGCCGGCGCCTCACGATATCACGCCTCACTTTGTCACGCGATGCGCCACATCTCTCGTTCTCTTCTCGGATTCTACCTCGATCTCTCCGATGGTCATTCTTGAAAATGCGTCTGCTTGCGCATCAATTTCTGCGATATCAGGTTGGTCAAAAGTAACCAACGAGGAAGATTTTACGGAGAGGATTGCTGTTGCATCAATTTGCACCCGGCTTTCTCGTTGCATATACGCATCGTTCTTTGTATTAATTTCTACATTTCTAGTATTTGAGACACGCAAAACTTACTCTTCTAAACTTTAGAGTTCTTGCATTGAGAAGAAAATGTTTGGTATTTGTAACTATAATCACATAAAGAAATAACTATTATAAATTATGGTCAAGAAAACTATTTCTTTGTTGAGTTCTACTATAATGTTAGCGACAATAACCTCATATGTGTGTTACTGCTATCATTACTATGTTCGAACAACTAAAAAATATAATTGGGGCCAAAAATAACTATAATTTTATTAGATCAACTATTATTTCTCTTAAACTGTGGGTTACGTAAAAAATCTCTGGAAGTCCTCGGCACGGATTTATCCAGAAAATTAGATTGGTCGAGGGAAATTGTCCCCCCACTTTCTAGCACTTTCGATATTTAAGCTCCGAATCAAAATTTCCATTAAAGTAAACTTTCCTCACATGGAATTCTTTTACGTTATCTGCCGCCATCTTTCGGTAAGTTTAATTCCTCAGCTGTTTATAATCGAGCGAAACTTCCCCTAGGACAGAATTAATTTCAAACTTGTCAGAGGATTAGCCATTGAAACGAAAGTGCTCGACTCCTGATACTGTCCCGTGTATGCGCTATCAAGGAATATAGCGACCGGCGTAGGGAGATTGCATCGTTTAAGCAGTGGGAAGGGAAGGAGGGGGATATAGATATCGGAAAGTCCGTACGAATTCTACGCGCCATTTACGGTATCGTTAGGGAAGTAAGTAGTCCATTCGCGTACGTGCGGGCGGAGAGCGGCGCAGTCTCATCCTGGATCTGCTTGCAGTCAGCGCGACGACTGCGCGGATTTCGCGATTCGCGCCGTTGTTGCGTTTATAGCGCAGCAGCATAAATGCTGCCAACCTGGTTGAAATAAACAGGCAAGCATATCGCGTGTAATATTTATCGCTCCTCCCCCTTTCCCCCGGCCGCCGCTTCGCGCCTCTTCCGTGCACACTGCATGGATCAAATCGCGTCATCTCGCAGTGTTTGCGCTCCCCGGAAATACGTCCGGCGTTATGAGTTTGCTGCATTTATTGGAGCGCTACACGGGGCATGATGATACGCGGAAGAGCAGAAGCGGGTGGAATGGAGTGTACTTCGTGTTCCAGGACTAAATCCTTCTGGCAACTCCGTATCCGATGCGCTATTAGACATGATGGGTGGTATTAAAGGATGACGAGGGATGTCGGGAGAACGTGCTCAAAATAAGAAAACAACTATCGTTTGTGAGCATTAGTAGAGTCTAGACTAGCAAACTTTTTCAGTACGCAGATAGAACTGATCTTCTTGTAACCTACACGGAGGAAATATTATAGTCCTGCTCCACATATCAATTCTTCTCGGTTTTACTTTGTTTTTAGTAGCTCAGAAATAGACTGGCAGTCTATTCTTGTCAAGGAACATAGTATATTTTGCTAGAAACATAACAGATTTTGATAGAAATATTGCAATTGTTTTATAGCACATTTCAGTTATTAAAATACACGTATGAAATAAAAGGGCAATGACTATTATTAATTACTATCGGTAATTACTATCAGTAATTACTGTCGACAATGTCGATCTATTCCTCGGTTCCCTAAGAAATCCTAGAGTAATTTTTATTATAAAGTTCTTTCCGTGTATATATAGGCTCGAGAGTCTCAGACTCTCAAGTTCTTAGAACCGTATCAATAGTCGTTACTTGAAGTTTGTTTCACATAAGACACTCAGATTTTTACTCAGAATTAGTTATTTGTAACATTATATCTGTAATCGCGGTTCAACTGAAGAACTCTTATCTAACTGAACTCTGAATATAAATTGTTTTTGATACCTGAAATTTTTACGAATTGTCACAGACATTTTTAACTGACAGTCCTAACGATAACGGAAATGGCACAGGACAAGAAAAATGTTTGACGCTACTCCTTTCGTTTCTTTCCTTCTTACCTGGAATGGTAATCCCTGTTAACGCTAGTACATAGACAAGATTAATAAACAAAACACTAGCATAGACAACAGGCAATGCTGTCACTCTTGGAACGTTGAGTCATTAAAGCTCACAATTAATAAAGCTACCGATGGCGGCCACGATTATTTCACTTGTATCAGCAGCGGCGTTATTGATTCGTACTTGTGCGAAACTACTTCTTTGTCGGAGGAAGAAACAGGAGAGTATCTATACACGGAGAGAATTTTATAATAAATTACTTTAAAATTTTGTAATCGAGAAATGGATCATTGTTCTGCAGTAATTTGTTATTCTTTCATTTCACATGTACTATTAAAAAATTCACTGTGTTCCTACTCTGAGAGAATATATCTGAAAAGTAAAAGGTATTTAATCGGTGAATATTAATAACGTATTAAATTAAAATTTTGTATTTAAATAGAGTACACAATTATTTTCATGAAAAGCTAAGATTTTAACAAAATATATATTTTCTTGTTAGGAAAATATTATATATTCGTGTGAGTAAATGTGTTATTAGTACTACCTGATTAATATTTTTTTATTTCTTAATTTTTCTTATTTCATCTTATTTTGTTCTCATAGTGTAGCGAAATTTGCTGTTTCTAACGAAATTTTACTATGCTTCCTAACAAAATAAACCTTATTTATATCCCTGCACTACTAGCGACATAGTAAAATTGAAAAGAATTTTTATGAAGAAGGAAACTAATATTTTCTTTCCGTGCACTACAGCGAGACACTACGTTCATCTCAGTTCGTTAACGTCACTGTACGCCGCTTATGAACTGAAAACTGTATAAGACGGTACTCTTCTCTTGATGAAACGTCCCAGTTCTGAGACTGCAAAAGAAACCGACGACTTCGTGTGTGTAGTGTAACATAGTGTTTACCGCGAAAATGAGAGCTTAGATATCGCCTGCGCCGGCTACGATCGAGGTTTTACAAAATTGTCGGGTGATAAGGAAGATCGGTATAAAGAAGAGCGAAAATACAAGGAAAAAGGCATCGTGTGCAGTGAAGCATGTCGTTTTTCTTAGACTCTAAAAGTAGCAAGACAGAACATAGTAACAATCACAAAAAGCTTCTACGAATGCGTTTACCTCTCGCGTATCGAACGTTGAAGATGTTTCCACTTTGGAATCGCTGATCCGATAATGGCGAGTTGCGCTCTCTCTCTCTCTCTCTCTCTCTCTCTCTCTCTCTCTCTCTCTCCGATGAGACAAAGAGCAGAGTTCTCGCAGGCACACGTAGACGCTACCACGTATAACGGCCGTCGTTGTGACCCGCGATACGACACCCAAGGGATCGCGACAAGGTCGCCATTAGTCGTCACATTATGCCCCATGTATTCGCTTTACGCAGATAGCTCGAGCGTATTGCGGAATTGCGCCGATGATTAAGCCGCGCGCTTCTGTCTCGGTGACAACGGCTCGGGATGCAGATTGCGTGCTACGTGACTTGGCTTCCGCGTCATTATTATTCGGTCTATACCTGAGCCATCTACCTCGCGAATCTTAAGGTAGTAGACCACGGCCTACGGGAGAGTTCGACGCGCAGCGTATTTCGACCCCATCGATGATGCAAGGCTCCCACGTGGCTCGTGAATGTTTCGAGTTCCACCGCCAGATTCAGTATTAATGGCAATGAACTTCGTCATTAATTAGGAACCTCGCGCTGTTCTCTCGGAATGGTTACGACTCACGCTCCCAGATTTTCCTGTAACGCGCGCTTCAGAAAGCCGAAGCGTCTGTAGCAGTCTATTATTCCGCACAGCTCTCTGTCTAGGATCATTTTGACCGTAATGAATAAACAGCACTGTAACTTGTAGCAACTCACGCGCATGTTGTACATAAGGTACATAGGTACATAAGGTACATATAATAGGGTGTAACGGTTGAGTGAATTTCTTAACTCTCTCATTCGTAGGTGGATTCAAACGTATCTTTAGGATGAGGACATTCTTGGAATTACTTCTTAGCGCTTATTTATGGTCTGATAAAGTCGTGTACTTCGGCTGTAAATCCAACATTAAATCGACGGTGAATTTTTCAGGTGATTCCGGTGGGTGTGGCATCACCGATGAAGTGACAGAATGGATGGAGAAGATCCAAAATTCTGCTGAACCAGATGTACCGCTTAAGACGGTTCCGTCAGTGAGCCAAAAGGAGCCGAAACCAAATGTCGCACCTTGGAATGGGGACCAGGAGAGTCCTGGTCACAAATATAGTAGGGAAGCCAATCAACCTAGTCATCGCAGACCACGAAGAGCAACTAGGTCGAAGGAGAACAATACCTGTTCGCTCTTCATACAAACAGATCCTCTTATATGGAGGCATATTTCCGAACAGGTAAGTGAAGCCCTTTTCAATTCAAATATAAAACCAGTAGAGAGATGTGTCGACCGAACATCTCCTAAATTTTAATTGGTCGCTCCAAAATTGGAAAGTACGCGACTTGTCGAGTGTCCGTTTTCAGAGCCAATACATAATGTATCTCTAAAATGATATTTCTATTCTCGAGAGGATATATGGGGACATAATATATATTTCAGGCCACATTGAATATACTTCTTTCATGATTTCTATAAGATTTACGTGTCGAAAGAGTTACGTGCCTCTGGTTATGTGCAAAAACAGCCGCACTATTCGAGACTCTTTTCCGCGCTTCTGTCACTTCTATAGCGAATTTATTCCGAACGTCTTTTTGTTATTCTACCAATTCGCCGTGCGATAACGTGCAAAATTGTGAGGCCGTACGAGAGGAAAGCTGACGTTTGCAGTCCGGAAAAGGATAAAAGACAAGATAGTAGATTGTTATAACGATGGAATGACCCAATTCTAAGCGGCAATTTGCAACGGGAGAATGCCAGTATCTCCTTGCACAATAGGGAAATACCTTGAATACCGACCGTTCTCTTCCTATAGTCACATTCATATGCGTTTTCGTCGGCAGCACGGTCAGTGCAATTCCCCTTTGCATTTTCTCAACAAGCCAGACACCACCCGCATTCCAGCATTCTTCGCAAAAAGAATATTCTCCCCTCTCCCTATCCTCGTCCACGTCCTCCAGCGGCCTTTGATATCGCCACGGTGTATACTGCACACAGTGCATTCCACTGGAGGCTATTTTAATGACAGATTTTTAGACGAATTTTTACGTTGGATCTCTCGCGAAAGTTTCCAGGGAATTTTGATTAGATGGGAAATATTTGACGTTGAACTCTAAGAATTCCCACACGTTTCAACTTCAACCAGCGCAACCGAATAACTGGGTCTCGTAATTTTTGTAATTAATTTCGCGGATGCTCCCGCTCGACGGAAATTCAATTCGCAGCTTAATTAGCGGCGATATTTAATATCGAAGATTGAAAACTCGCGCGACGATAATTCCACCGAATACATACATACGTACATACGTATATACATACATACATAATATATATACGTGGATGGAATATAATCGTTATAACGCACGAAGAAAAAAAAGATGTGATATCAATACGTTGTCGCGAATGCTGAGTTCCCGTGCGACTTTGCAGCTGCATCACGACGTGGAGAAAACCCGGGAGGAGATATTTTCCTTGATCGCCCACCACGTCACCGCCGTAAACTACATCTACAGGGACACGCAATTCGACGGCAGGATAGAGCATAGAAACATCAAATTCGAGGTCCAACGAATAAAGGTAACGGTATCGCGTCCGAAAATAGCGACGCTTAAGTAACGGTCGGCCTGAAGAATACTTGCCTCGTGATTCACTCGATCCCCTGTATCTAATATCACACAGATCGATGACGACACGGCCTGCACGCAGCAACAGACGTACAACGATCCGAACCCGTTCTGCATGGAGAACATTGACGTCAGCAACTTTCTGAATCTGCACTCCCTCGGGAACCACGAGGACTTCTGCCTCGCCTATGTCTTCACCTACAGGTGAGCGGCACACACGGAAAAAACAATTCTGTTGGTGCAACAGAATTTTCGGTTGCTCAAGGATCAGACGAAAACTCAGTTGTAGGAACAGAAAAATTCCTTTATGAGGCTTCTGTATAGTCAATTGTTCTTAGTTGCCTCAACCAAGTTCTAATATCGTTGAATGTTTAGACGAATATTTGCGACAACAGAAATATTACTTTTCATAACAGAGATATCGCTTGTGACCACCTAATTTTCAGTTGCGCCAACTGAAATTTTTGGTTGCACCAACTGAAATTTTTTTTTGCGTGCAGAAGTGATCCTTGTACTCCGCGCGCGTCCTTTTATGCCCGTGACAGCTCTTAAACGCTCATCAATCTTTCTTAATAATTGGATTAAAAATTGGAATTCGCTGGTCGCGGCGTTCAAAAACCTATCGCTTGGATCCTTTTTGAGTATATGATATTGAAATATTTGATCTTGATCAGCAAAATTCATTGCATTAATGCTAGCACTCATTGCATGTCCTTTCGCTATTTCATTTGTATCTTATCCTTTATTAAGATCTTCGTATCTTTGTACTTATATCTTTCTTTTCGTATGTGCAATTACTTATCTTTCTGTTATTTCTCTATGTTTACTGCTCGTATTACTATTTTGCACTGTATGTTGCTCTGAAAGGGTTTTTATCCTGAAGCGTAATAAAGCAGTGTCCTATTCTATTCAAAATATTACGTGTTCTCGTCGACAGGGATTTTACCGGCGGCACTCTCGGACTCGCCTGGGTTGCGTCCGCGTCCGGCGCGTCCGGCGGTATCTGCGAGAAATACAAGACCTATACTGAGACCGTGGGCGGCATGTATCAGTCTACCAAGCGCTCTCTGAACACCGGCATCATCACTTTCGTGAATTACAACAGCCGAGTGCCACCCAAAGTGTCGCAGCTGACTTTGGCGCACGAGATCGGGCATAACTTCGGATCACCGGTAAGTCGCGAAAGAACCCTTCTTTCCTCTATCGCATACGTGTGTCGCACGGCTCGTTCGAGAATGACGTAGCAAAGGTGAAGATAACGATCTTACCTTCTTTCCAGCACGATTTTCCACCGGAATGCAGACCGGGCGGCATGGACGGCAATTACATTATGTTCGCCTCAGCAACGAGCGGAAATCGACCGAACAACAGCAAATTTTCAAAGTGCAGCATTGGCAATATCAGTAACGTCCTAGATGCTATCGAGGATAACAAGAAGAGGAACTGTTTCACTGGTATTTTCACGTTTTCAGTTTCCTATCGCGACGATATCCGAGACGGAATAAATGGAAAATGGAAATGAACGAAATGGCGACCTTTGAAGGCTCCTGGTCCCTCGCCGCGGAACTCTCAATTGATGACGTCAGAGGCGAGAAAACACGCGATAAAGGTTCTTGCAAAATATATTGAAATAGAAAGAATATATCCATAAAATGATACTTGAAATCGATCTGGCATATTTGTAGAGTAGTTCGCTTTCTTTTTGCTCTAATAATCAATAAATTATCTTAAAATAGTCATATGACAAGTACATCCCTTTTTAACCTATGTTTCTTCATGATTTTATCGTATTAATTTTACGGTTACTTATCAATTATTAAGACAATAGAAAAGTGTCCGGAATATTTTACACATCCACTCGATCGCAGGTGTTATTTTATGGATACATATTTTTACTTCTACGTATTTGGCAAGAATTTGTAATGCATACTTTCTCGTTTTTGAAGTCATGAATCAAGATAGTGAGAACACAGGAGCCTCAAGAATTTTGCTTCTGCGATATTCACAACGATATCTTGTGACGCAAGTCTGATTAATATGTTGCATTTTTTATCTACAGGCGCGTTTTGCGGGAACAAGGTTGTCGAAGCTGGCGAGGAATGCGATTGCGGATACGATGACGAAGAGTGCACGGACAAGTGCTGTTATCCCAGACAGGTGTCCGAGGTGGATAAAATCAAGAACGAAACGGCGAAAGGCTGCAATAGAAAATACAGGACACAATGCAGGTACGTACTCGCGCGCTGACACGCATTTGCTTTTATTCCGGCCGAATATGACGTCGGCCGATGGCTCTCGTCAAATCAGCGCATCCCTCATGCGTGGATAATTATGCGTTTTCAGTCCCAGTGAAGGGCCTTGCTGTTCGAGCGATACGTGCCAGTTTGTGCCCCTCTCCCACAAGGTTCAATGTAAGGCTGAGTCGGATTGCAGTTACAATTCCACCTGCAACGGCAGATCCTCCGAATGTCCAGCGCCGCTGCCGAGAGCCAATAAGACCAGATGTAACGAGGGCACTCAGGTAATCGCACTCTGTTATCTACGATACCGCCGTGATTTAATGGCGTCGAGACGCTCGTTTCAACAGCGCGTTATTTACAGCTGTGCATCAACGGGGAGTGCACCGGATCCATTTGCCTGGAGTGGAATCTGACAGAGTGCTTTTTAACGAGCAGCATCATACCGAACATCGACAAGCGAAAGCTCTGCGAATTAGCCTGTCAAAATGGCACCGATGCGTCGACATGTCGCGGTACGAGCGAGTTTGCGCACATGGTGGGACTGCCCGAGGGCGGAATGAGTTTGAGACCTGGTTCACCTTGTGATAATTTCCAGGTACAAATGATTCCACGCTTGTTCAACGTACGAGGAGAAGCGAAATGCTTCCTGAAAACTGTATAGTCGCGGAACTGTAATTTATATTTGTTTCTCAGGGTTACTGCGACGTTTTCTTGAAGTGCAGAGCCGTTGATACAGAAGGGCCGCTCGCAAGATTGAAGAATCTACTGTTCAATAAGGAGACCTTATCAACGGTAGCGCAATGGGTGACTGTAAGTGCAAACATTTCATTTACTACTATCAATCTAGAGTGACATTATGTACAATCGTCGTTTATTTTCTCCTGCAGGAATTTTGGTGGGCCGTACTGCTGATGGGCATAGCTTTCATCATATTTATGGGGTTATTTATCAAGTGTTGTGCCGTGCATATTCCTTCCACTAATCCTAAAAAGCCGCCAGCGAGGCGCATCAGTGATACATTAACAAGACCGATGAATACTCTTAGAAGGATGGTGAGCAAAATGCGTAGATCATGTTTAGCAACAACAGACGCTTTTTGTCGAAATTTAAAACAAAAGATGTTTGGATGTAATGATATTAGTTGCTTTTCATTTTCACACAAGTGATACTGAGTCTAAAGTTTTGTAAGTATTTTATACTCATAAAATGACATCATTGCGTTCAGTGGATTAAAGGAACGCGCAAGTGAGAGTATTTTCAATAACCTTAAATTGTTGCATTGTAAATTGTCATAATTCTTGTCATAGTGATCCATCTATCTGTTAACTATATCCATCATCCATAACTAAAATAATATTATTTACAAAATTATTTATTTTCAATAATTGTTTACAATTATTTCATATCATTTTGTGCATACTTGCTTATTTTGGTCGTAAAGTTATCGCACAACAACACATATTTATAACCTCACTTTTAATGTAAGTTAACAAAACTTACTAAAATACACGAATTTGCGCAGATTGTAGGTAAAAACTCAGTTGAGTCACCTATGAGAACGAAAAGGAATGTGCACTCAACTGAGTTATGATGTCACAAATAAGATTTATCTGAGTTTTCATGTAAATGGAAAGCATTATTAATATTTAGCACGTGTTTTATCATTTGTCATGTCTGTTGCAGCGACATCCTCACGGCGGAGGAGGAGCTGGACCGAGAAGTATACCTCCGAGACCAAGTCAAGGTGGACACGGTACACGTGGACCTTCTCATGGTTACGGGGAAGGTAGAGGTGCTCAGTATTATCCAAAAGGTGAGTTAGCATATCGAATCACTTATACATTTCCTGTTGCTTGAGTTTAATTCCCGCACTCAAGCGGCGATCGAGAATACACGTGCTGATACGTTGACGAAAAGAAACAAATTAATCTGACACACTAACATGAATTAAGCTCAAGTCAACGTTGTCGCGTTCTTCGTCCTTGTGTAACCCGCAACTACATCAATGTCTTTTCCTGTTTGCATCTCCCTCGCATTGACGCGCATCACTACTATCGTTCTATGACCTGCAGAGGTGAGCTGGGGCCTATACGCTATTCTATACGCTTGATAGGAGCAAATTCATGAAGGCGAAGATGACTGTCGCATTACAACGAACAAAGTCTCAAGTTGACGATTTGTCACGAAATCGATGAAGCGCCTGAATTTCTTGCATTTGCTCCTAACTCATTATTCATGGCATTGCACTGGATGCTCTAGCTGAAATATTTTTTTTCTTCCCCGTTAATACAGGAGTTCCTACGAACAAACTCCTCTCGCCCTTCTCTGATTTCGCACCATCGATTGCATTATCGCATTAACTCCAAATTATGATTTGCCGGAATTGCGTTGTAGTTAGACGGCGAAATGACAGGAACAGCACAGTGACGAAGGACACGCGAGGAGCGTGGAGATCGCGCTGACTGCTTCTGCCGTACTTGATTTACCTAATACATATCGCCAGCAACTCTCTGTCCTCGCATATGTCCGCATATGTCTCGCATATGATGTTTCTTTTGGTTATGTGTTTCATTTCATAGTCGAACATTTTTCTAAACTTTAAGCAGGCTATCACTCGGTTCCCACAGCTAGTGCGCCACCAAATAGCAGGTCAGCAGACAACTACGGCCGTTCCAACCACCCAGAACTGTACGCCGGCGCCTATTCGGGCTCCGGGGGAGGGGGGAGGGGCGCAGCCTATGAGATGAGGCATCACAACAAGGTGTGACGATCCTAGGACGTCGTCACGGACGAGGACCACCAGTCGCGGCGTTGCACCACGAGTCGTTGTGTAAAACGATTGCCAAATGCGAAGGGAACCGATCCACTCCACGTGAGGAACGCGACGATGTCTTGTAATCGAGATCGAAGCAATAACGACGAGATGATACGGCGCGATGATACGGCACGACGTTCAAGCAGATTGAGAGATCCGGCGATACGCGCTTTCACCTGAGTTGCGTTCGATTGACATCATGACGCGAAGAGAGCTACTTGTAGATATGAGGAAAGTACGTATCAGTGATCCCAAACCGATCTCTCATTTTGCGTCGGTTCTATAGATGTGATTTCAATTAGACCAGAGGCGCTACGAACGGCGACTCGAAAGATTGCAAGTTGGCCGGAATCACGATGTAATAGAATATAACGATATATCGGAAATCGTGAGTTCCCAAGATTTTATATATATATATATATATATATATATATATATATATATATATATATATATATATATGTAACCTTTTTTTATGTAGTACCAATATATGGTTTCTCGTGTCGTCGTTCAAAAAATTCGTCGCATGATCAAACTTTAGAATGCTTCGGGCAACCTTCGTTCTTCGCCAGCGAGGGTGATATTGTTATATGATCAAAGTAATTTAAATCGATCCAATGTGTGATTCATTTCGCTTTAGCGATCGACGCTGCTGTTCGCACAGCGACAAACGCGACGGTGTTTTGTTAAACCGCGTCGCATCTTCGCCCTTCGACAACTACGAGCATTCAAAGCCAAGACCGTAACGGTCTTTGTGTGACGGCGTCCTTCGTGATGTCTATATATCTGTGCATGTCGCTCCCGAAAGTTAAGGCTCAAGGGGTGTGTCGCTTTCTTCGTTGGGTATTGAGTACGAGTTTAGTAGGAGATCAGCAATATAAGACAATACGTCCTTTCGTGATGCATTATATAGACATACGTTGCGTAAATGAGTTTTCCAAAGACGTGATTTTAATAGTAGTCTGTTTCTTAACAAACTTAACTCGCGTACTCGCGCGATACGAATCGTTTTTCTACTCAAGTGAAATTTTATCGTCAAGTGGCACGCGCGTCAGTTTAATTTAAGAAACTTGATGTGCACCAAACGACTTATTCGCACGGAAGGAGGAAAAAAATCTCATCGTACATACAACATTGTTCACGATAAACTGCAGTTTCAATGACTGATTTATTAACGACTTTCTGGAGCGAAATGGCACCCTACCATTACCAAACACATCACAGGTCATTCGCTTGATCTCTGTACCATTGTAGTATAATAATTAACGATCTGTATTATTCTTATACTAATTTGTATTAGCCAATTGAAGTGAATGAAGCTATATACGAGACTACGAAGGATATAAGAGCAGCAACAACAAAATGTAATGCGTTTCTGTAGCGATATTCCATTAACTATTACATATGAACGAAGATGATATTGATCATTATTAAGATTATACTTATTAATACTATTATTATTATTACATTAATATTATTAATTAGTTATATCATGCAGATGATAATTTATCTTTGCGAATGTTATATTTAATTAAATACGAGTTTTAACATGCTATTAAGTCGAGGGCTGCACCGTAAACACGCGACTAATGCGTATAGCGGACCAAAGACGAGCCCTCTTATCGAAAGAAAAAAAGAGAGACGCGATATGTTATATATATATATATATATATATATATATATATATATATATATATATATATATATATATATATATA